>NW_025728281.1:700684-857874 GCF_021461385.2 Schistocerca piceifrons
AGGATTTTATTTTGGGATACGACAACCACATTTCCGATCCACTAATCCTTCTTTACTGCATCCCTCACTCCCACACATTAACGAATTCTCACGGAAATTGCGTCGCTATGAAATACTGTGTGTTCTAAGACATTTTCTTCTAAATCGAGTAACGTTTGTATGGAAACGACAGGATTTTCTTTTGGGATACGACAATCTCATTTCCGATCCACTAATCCTTCTTTACTGCATCCCTCACTCCCACAGATTGACGAATTCACACGGAAATTGCGTCGCTATGAAATACTATGTGTTCTATGACATTTCTTTCTAAATCGAGTAACGTTTCTATGGATACGACAGGATTTTCTTTTGAGATACGACAATCACATTTCCAATCCACGAATACTTCTTTACTGCATCCCTCACTCCCACACATTGACGAATTGACACGGAAATTGCGTTGCTATGAAATACTATGTGTTCTAAGACATTTCCATATAAATCGAGTATCGTTTCTATGGAAACGACAGGATTTTCTTTTGGGATACGACAATCTCATTTCCGATCCACTAATCCTTCTTTACTGCATCCCTCACTCCCACTCATTGACGAATTCACACGTAAATTGCGTCGCTATGAAATACTATGTGTTCTAAGACATTTCCTTCTAAATCGAGTAACGTTTCTATGGAAACGACAGGATTTTCTTTTGGGATACGACAATCTCATTTCCGATCCACTAATCCTTTTTTACTGCATCCCTCACTCCCACTCATTGACGAATTCACACGGAAATTGCGTCGCTATGAAATACTATGTGTTCTAAGACATTTCCTTCTAAATCGAGTAATGTTTCTATGGAAACGACAGGATTTTCTTTTGGGATACGACAATCACATTTGCGATCCACTAATCCTTATTTACTGCATCCCTCACTCCCACACATTGACGAATTCACACGGAAATTGCGTCGCTATCAAAAATACTAAGTGTTCTACGACATTTCTTTCTAAATCGAGTAACGTTTCTATGTCAACGACGGGATTTTCTTTTGGCATACGACAATCTCATTTCCGATCCACTAATCCTTCTTTACTGCATCCCTCACTCCCACTCATTGACGAATTCACACGGAAATTGCGTCGCTATGAAATACTATGTGTTCTATGACTTCTCCTTCTAAATCGAGTATCGTTTCTATGGAAACGAAAAGCTTTTCTTTTGCGATACGAGTATCTCCTTCTCGATGCACTATTCCTTCTTTATTGCATCCCTAGCTCCCTCACATTGACGAATTAACACAGAAATTGAGACGCTATGAAATACTATGGGTTCTAAGACTTCTCCTTCTAAATCGAGTAACGTTCCTATGGAAACGACAGGATTTTCTTTTGGGATACGACAATCTCATTTCCGATCCACTAATCCTTCATTACTGCATCCCTCACTCCCACTCATTGACGAATTCACACGGAAATTGCGTCGCTATGAAATACTATGTGTTCTAAGACATTTCCTTCTAAATCGAGTAACGTTTCTATGGAAACGACAGGATTTTCTTTTGGGATACGACATTCACATTTCCAATCCACTAATCTTTCTTTATTGCTTCCCTCACTCCCACACATTGACGAATTCACACGGAAATTGCGTCGCTATGAAATACTATGTGTTCTAAGACATTTCCTTCTAAATCGAGTAACGTTTCTATGGAAATGACAGGATTTTCTTCTTGGATACGACAATGTCATTTCCGATCCACTAATCCTTCTTTACTCCATCCCTCACTCCCACATATTGGCGAATTCACACGGAAATTGCGTCGCTATGAAATACTAAGTGTTCTAAGACATTTCCTTCTAAATCGAGTAACGTTTCTATGGAAACGACAAGATTTTCTTTTGGGATACGACAATCTCATTTCCGATCCACTACTCCTTCTTTACTGCATCCCTCACTCCCACTCATTGACGAATTCACACGTAAATTGCGTCGCTATGAAATACTATGTGTTCTAAGACATTTCCTTCTAAATCAAGTAACGTTTCTATGGAAACGACAGGATTTTCTTTTGGGATACGACAATCTCATTTCCGATCCACTAATCTTTCTTTACTGCATCCCTCACTCCCACAGATTGACGAATTCACACGGAAATTGCGTCGCTATGAAATACTATGTGTTCTAAGACATTTACTTCTAAATTGAGTAACGTTTCTATGGAAACGACAGGATTTTTTTTTTGGGATACGACAATCACATTTCCGATCCACTAATCCTCCTTTACTGCATCCCTCACTCCCACATATTGGCGAATTCACACGGAAATTGCGTCGCTATGAAATACTAAGTGTTCTAAGACATTTCCTTCTAAATCGAGTAACGTTTCTATGGAAATGACAGGATTTTCTTTTTGGATACGACAATCTCATTTCCGATCCACTAATCCTACTTTACTCCATCCCTAACTCCCACATATTGGCGAATTCACACGGAAATTGCGTCGCTACGAAATACTAAGTGTTCTAAGACATTTCCTTCTAAATCGAGTAACGTTTCTATGGAAACGACAGGATTTTCTTTTGGGATACGACAATCTCATTTCCGATCCACTAATCCTTCTTTAGTGCATCCCTCACTCCCACTCATTGACGAATTCACACGTAAATTGCGTCGCTATGAAATACTATGTGTTCTAAGACATTTCCTTCTAAATCGAGTAATGTTTCTATGGAAACGACATGATTTTCTTTTGGGATACGACAATCACATTTGCGATCCACTAATCCTTATTTACTGCATCCCTCACTCCCACACATTGACGAATTCACACGGAAATTGCGTCGCTATGAAATACTAAGTGTTCTAAGACATTTCCTTCTAAATCGAGTAACGTTTCTATGTCAACGACGGGATTTTCTTTTGGCATACGACAATCTCATTTCCGATCCACTAATCCTTCTTTACTGCATCCCTCACTCCCACTCATTGACGAATTCACACGGAAATTGCGTCGCTATGAAATACTATGTGTTCTATGACTTCTCCTTCTAAATCGAGTATCGTTTCTATGGAAACGACAAGCTTTTCTTTTGCGATACGAGTATCTCCTTCTCGATGCACTATTCCTTCTTTACTGCATCCCTAGCTCCCTCACATTGACGAATTAACACAGAAATTGAGACGCTATGAAATACTATGTGTTCAATGACTTCTCCTTCTAAATCGAGTAACGTTCCTATGGAAACGACAGGATTTTCTTTTGGGATACGACAATCTCATTTCCGATCCTCTAATCCTTCTTTACTGCATCCCTCACTCCCACTCATTGAGGAATTCACACGGAAATTGCGTCGCTATGAAATACTATGTGTTCTAAGACATTTTCTTCTAAATCGAGTAACGTTTCTATGGAAACGACAGGATTTTCTTTGGGATACGACAATCTCATTTCCGATCCACTAATCCTTCTTTACTGCATCCCTCACTCCCACAGATTGACGAATTCACACGGAAATTGCGTCGCTATGAAATACTATGTGTTCTAAGACATTTCCTTCTAAATTGAGTAACGTTTCTATGGAAACGACAGGATTTTTTTTTGGGATACGACAATCACATTTCCGATCCACTAATCCTCCTTTACTGCATCCCTCACTCCCACACATTGACGAATTCACACGGAAATAGCGTCGCTATGAAATACTATGCGTTCTATGACATTTCCTTCTAAATCGAGTAACGTTTCTATGGAAACGACAAGATTTTCTTTTGGGATACGACAATCACATTTCCGATCCACTAATCCTTCTTTACTGCATCCCTCACTCCCAGATATTGACGAATTCACACGGAAATTGCGTCGCTATGAAATACTAAGTGTTCTAAGACATTTCCTTCTAAATCGAGTAACGTTTCTATGTCAACGACGGGATTTTCTTTTGGCATACGACAATCTCATTTCCGATCCACTAATCCTTCTTTACTGCATCCCTCACTCCCACTCATTGACGAATTCACACGGAAATTGCGTCGCTATGAAATACTATGTGTTCTATGACTTCTCCTTCTAAATCGAGTATCGTTTCTATGGAAACGACAAGCATTTCTTTTGCGATACGAGTATCTCCTTCTCGATGCACTATTCCTTCTTTATTGCATGCCTAGCTCCCTCACATTGACGAATTAACACAGAAATTGAGACGCTATGAAATACTATGGGTTCTATGACTTCTCCTTCTAAATCGAGTAACGTTCCTATGGAAACGATAGGATTTTCTTTTGGGATACGACAATCTCATTTCCGATCGACTAATCCTTCTTTACTGCATCCCTCACTCCCACTCATTGACGAATTCACACGGAAATTGCGTCGCTATGAAATACTATGTGTTCTAAGACATTTTCGTCTAAATCGAGTAACGTTTCTATGGAACCGACAGGATTTTCTTTTGGGATACGACAATCTCATTTCCGATCCACTAATCCTTCTTTACTGCATGCCTCACTCCCACAGATTGACGAATTCACACGGAAATTGCGTCGCTATGAAATACTATGTGTTCTAAGACATTTCCTTCTAAATTGTGTAACGTTTCTATGGAAACGACAGGATTTTCTTTTTGGGATACGACAATCACATTTCCGATCCACTAATCCTCCTTTACTGCATCCCTCACTCCCACACATTGACGAATTCACACGGAAATTGCGTCGCTATGAAATACTATGCGTTCTATGACATTTCCTTCTAAATCGAGTAACGTTTCTATGGAAACGACAAGATTTTCTTTTGGGATACGACAATCACTTTTCCGATCCACTAATCCTTCTTTACTGCATCCCTCACTCCCACATATTGACGAATTCACACGGAAATTGCGTCGCTATCAAATACTATTTGTTCTACGACATTTACCTCTAAAACGGGCAACGTTTCTATGGAAACGACAGGATTTTCTTTTGGGATACGACAATCTCATTTCCGATCCACTAATCCTTCTTTACTGCATCCCTCACTCCCACTCATTGACGAACTAACACGGAAATTGCGTCGCTATGAAATACTATGTGTTCTATGACTTCTCCTTCTAAATCGAGTATCGTTTCCATGGAAACGACAAGCTTTTCTTTTGCGATACGTGTATCTCCTTCTCGATGCACTATTCCTACTTTATTGCATCCCTAGCTCCCTCACATTGACGAATTAACACAGAAATTGAGTCGCTATGAAATACTATGGGTTCTACGACTTCTCCTTCTAAATCGAGTGACGTTCCTATGGAAATGACAGGATTTTCTTTTGGGATACGACAATCTCATTTCCGATCCACTAATCCTTCTTTACTGCATTCCTCACTCCCACTCATTGACGAATTCACACGGCAATTGCGTCGCTATGAAATACTGTGTGTTCTAAGACATTTTCTTCTAAATCGAGTAACGTTTCTATGGAAACGACAGGATTTTCTTTTGGGATACGAAATCTCATTTCCGATCCACTAATCCTTCTTTACTGCATCCCTCACTCCCACAGATTGACGAATTCACACGGAAATTGCGTCGCTATGAGATACTATGTGTTCTAAGACATTTCCTTCTAAATCGAGTAACGTTTCTATGGAAACGACAGGATTTTTTTGGGATACGACAATCTAATTTCCGATCCACTAATCCTTCTTTACTGCATCCCTCACTCCCACTCATTGACGAATTCACACGGAAATTGCGTCGCTATGAAATACTATGTGTTCTAAGACATTTCCTTCTAAATCGAGTAACGTTTCTATGGAAACAACAGGATTTTCTTTTGGGATACGACAATCTCATTTCCGATCCACTAATCCTTCTTTACTGCATACCTCACTCCCACAGATTGACGAATTCACACGGAAATGGCGTCGCTATGAAATACTATGTGTTCTAAGACATTTCCTTCTAAATCGAGTAACGTTTCTATGGAAACGACAGGATTTTCTTTGGGATACGACAATCACATTTCCGATCCACTAATCCTTCTTTACTCCATCCCTCACTCCCACACATTGACGACTTCAGACGGAAATTGCGTCTCTATGAAATACTATGTGTTCTAAGACATTTCCTTCTAAATCGAGTAACGTTTCTATGGAAACGACAGGATTTTCTTCTGGGATACGACAATCACATTTCCGATCCACTAATCCTTCTTTACTGCATCCCTCACTCCCACATATTGACGAATTCACACGGAAATTGCGTCGCTATGAAATACTATGTGTCCTAAGACATTTCCTTCTAAATCGAGTAACGTTTCTATGGAAAAGACAGGATTTCTTTTGGGATACGACAATCTCATTTCCGATCCACTAATCCTTCTTTACTGCATCCCTCACTGCCACTCATTGACGAATTCACACGGAAATTGCGTCGCTATGAAATACTATCTGTTCTAAGACATTTCCTTCTAAATCGAGTAACGTTTCTATGGAAACGACAAGATTTTCTTTTGGGATACGACAATCTCATTTCCGATTCACTAATCCTTCTTTACTGCATCCCTCGCTCCCACAGATTGACGAATTCACACGGAAATTGCGACGCTATGAAATACTATGTGTTCTAAGACATTTTCTTCTTAATCGAGTAACGTTTCTATGGAATCGACAGGATTTTCTTTTGGGATACGACAAACTCATTTCCGATCCACTAATCCTTCTTTACTGCATCCCTCACTCCCACACACTGACGAATTCACACGGAAATTGCGTCGATATGAAATACTATGGGTTGTATGACTTCTCCTTCTAAATCAAGTAACGTTTCTATGGAAACGACAGGATTTTCTTTGGGATACGACAATCACATTTCCGATCCACTAATCCTTCTTTACTCCATCCCTCACTCCCACACATTGACGACTTCAGACGGAAATTGCGTCTCTATGAAATACTATGTGTTCTAAGACATTTCCTTCTAAATCGAGTAACGTTTCTATGGAAACGACAGAATTTTCTTCTGGGATACGACAATCACATTTCCGATCCACTAATCCTTCTTTACTGCATCCCTCACTCCCACATATTGACGAATTCACACGGAAATTGCGTCGCTATGAAATACTATGTGTTCTAAGACATTTCCTTCTAAATCGAGTAACGTTTCTATGGAAAAGACAGGATTTCTTTTGGGATACGACAATCTCATTTCCGATCCACTAATCCTTCTTTACTGCATCCCTCACTGCCACTCATTGACGAATTCACACGGAAATTGCGTCGCTATGAAATACTATCTGTTCTAAGACATTTCCTTCTAAATCGAGTAACGTTTCTATGGAAACGACAAGATTTTCTTTTGGGATACGACAATCTCATTTCCGATTCACTAATCCTTCTTTACTGCATCCCTCACTCCCACAGATTGACGAATTCACACGGAAATTGCGACGCTATGAAATATATGTGTTCCTAAGACATTTTCTTCTAAATCGAGTAACGTTTCTATGGAATCGACAGGATTTTCTTTTGGGATACGACAAACTCATTTCCGATCCACTAATCCTTCTTTACTGCATCCCTCACTCCCACACACTGACGAATTCACACGGAAATTGCGTCGATATGAAATACTATGGGTTGTATGACTTCTCCTTCTAAATCAAGTAACGTTTCTATGGAAACGACAGGATTTTCTTTTGGGATACGACAATCACATTTCCGATCCACTAATCCTACTTTACTGCATCCCTCACTCCCACATATTGACGAATTCACACGGAAATTGCATCGCTATGAAATACTATGTGTTCTAAGACATTTCCTTCTAAATCGAGTAACGTTTCTATGGAAACGACAGGATTTCTATTGGGATACGACAATCTCATTTCCGATCCACTAATCCTTTTTTACTGCATCCCTCACTCCCACTCATTGACGAATTCAAACGGAAATTGCGTCGCTATGATATACTATGTGTTCTAAGACATTTCCTTCTAAATCGAGTAACGTTTCTGTGGAAACGACAAGATTTTCTTTTGGGATACGACAATCTCATTTCCGATCCACTAATCCTCCTTTACTGCATCCCTCACTCCCACAGATTGACGAATTCACACGGAAATTGCGTCGGTAAGAAATACTATGTGTTCTAAGACTTTTCCTTCTAAATCGAGTAACGTTTCTATGGAAACGACAGGATTGTCTTTTGGGATACGACGATCACATTTCCGATCCACTAATCCTCCTTTACTGCATCCCTCACTCCCACACATTGACGAATTCACACGGAAATTGCGTCGCTATGAAATACTATGTGTTCTAAGACATTTCCTTCTAAATCGAGTAATGTTTCAATGGAAACGACAGGATTTTTTTTTGGATACGAGTATCTCCTTCTCGATGCACTATTCCTTCTTTATTGCATCCCTAGCTCCCTCACATTGACGAATTAACACAGAAATTGAGTCGCTATGAAATACTATGGGTTCTATAACTTCTCCTTCTAAATCGTGTAACTTTTCTATGGAAACGACAGGATTTTCTTTTGGGATACGACAATCTCATTTCCGATCCACTAATCCTTCTTTACTGCATCCCTCACTCCCACAGATTGACGAATTCACACGGAAATTGCGTCGCTATGAAATACTATGGGTTCTAAGACATTTCCTTCTAAATCGAGTAACGTTTCTATAGAAACGACAGGATTTTCTTTTGGGATACGACAATCACATTTCCGATCCACTAATCCTTCTTTACTGCATCCCTCACTCCCACACATTGACGAATTCACACGGAAATTGCGTCGCTATAAAATACTATGTGTTCTAAGGCATTTCTTTCTAAATCGAGTAACGTTTCTAAGGAAACGACAGGATTTTCTTTTGGGATACGACAGTCACATATCCGACCCACTAATCCTTTTTTACTGCATCCCTCACTCCCACATATTGACGAATTCACACGGAAATTGCGTCGCTATGAAATACTATGTGTTCTAAGACTTTTCCTTCTAAATCGAGTAACGTTTCTATGGAAACGACAGGATTTCTTTTGGGATACGACAATCTCATTTCCGATCCACTAATCCTTCTTTACTGCATCCCTCACTCCCACTCATTGACGAATTCAAACGGAAATTGCGTCGCTATGAAATACTATGTGTTCTAAGACATTTCCTTCTAAATCGAGTAACGTTTCTATGGGAACGACAAGATTTTCTTTTGGGATACGACAATCTCATTTCCGATCCACTAATCATTCTTTACTGCATCCCTCACTCCCACAGATTGACGAATTCACACGGAAATTGCGTCGGTATGAAATACTATGTGTTCTAAGACATTTCCTTCTAAATCGAGTAACGTTTCTATGGAAACGACAGGATTGTCTTTTGGGATACGACGATCACATTTCCGATCCACTAATCCTTCTTTACTGCATCCCTCACTCCCACACATTGACGAATTCACACGGAAATTGCGTTGCTATGAAATACCATTTGTTCTAAGACATTTCCTTCTAAATCGAGTAACGTTTCTATGGAAACGACAGGATTTTCTTTTTGGATACGAGAATCTCATTTCCGATCCACTAATCCTATTTTACTCCATCCCTCACTCCCACATATTGGCGAATTCACACGGAAATTGCGTCGCTATGAAATACTATATGTTCTAAGACATTTCCTTCTAAATCGAGTAACGCTTCTATGGAAACGACAGGATTTTCTTTTGGGATACGACAATCTCATTTCCGATCCACTAATCCCTCTTTACTTCATCCCTCACTCCCACTCATTGACGAATTCACACGGAAATTGCGTCGCTATGAAATACTATGTGTTCTAAGACATTTCCTTCTAAATCGAGTAACGTTTCTATGGAAACAACAGGATTTTCTTTTGGGATACGACAATCTCATTTCCGATCCACTAATCCTTCTTTACTGCATCCCTCACTCCCACAGATTGACGAATTCACACGGAAATGGCGTCGCTATGAAATACTATGTGTTCTAAGACATTTCCTTCTAAATCGAGTAACGTTTCTATGGAAACGACAGGATTTTCTTAGGGATACGACAATCACATTTCCGATCCACTAATCCTTCTTTACTCCATCCCTCACTCCCACACATTGACGAATTCAGACGGAAATTGCGTCTCTATGAAATACTATGTGTTCTAAGACATTTCCTTCTAAATCGAGTAACGTTTCTATGGAAACGACAGGATTTTCTTTTGGGATACGACAATCACATTTCCGATCCACTAATCCTTCTTTACTGCATCCCTCACTCCCACATATTGACGAATTCACACGGAAATTGCGTCGCTATGAAATACTATGTGTTCTAAGACATTTCCTTCTAAATCGAGTAACGTTTCTATGGAAACGACAGGATTTCTTTTGGGATACGACAATCTCATTTCCGATCCACTAATCCTTCTTTACTGCATCCCTCACTGCCACTCATTGACGAATTCACACGGAAATTGCGTCGCTATGAAATACTATCTGTTCTAAGACATTTCCTTCTAAATCGAGTAACGTTTCTATGGAAACGACAAGATTTTCTTTTGGGATACGACAATCTCATTTCCGATTCACTAATCCTTCTTTACTGCATCCCTCACTCCCACAGATTGACGAATTCACACGGAAATTGCGACGCTATGAAATACTATGTGTTCTAAGACATTTTCTTCTAAATCGAGTAACGTTTCTATGGAATCGACAGGATTTTCATTTGGGATACGACAAACTCATTTCCGATCCACTAATCCTTCTTTACTGCATCCCTCACTCCCACACAATGACGAATTCACACGGAAATTGCGTCGATATTTAATACTATGGGTTGTATGACTTCTCCTTCTAAATCAAGTAACGTTTCTATGGAAACGACAGGATTTTCTTTTGGGATACGACAATCACATTTCCGATCCACTAACCCTTCTTTACTGCATCCCTCACTCCCACACATTGACGATTTAACACAGCAATTGCGTTGCAATGAAATACTATGTGTTCTATGACTTCTCCTTCTAAATCGAGTATCGTTTCTATGGAAACGACAAGCTTTTCTTTTGCGATACGAGTATCTCCTTCTCGATGCACTATTCCTTCTTTATTGCGCCCCTAGCTCCCTCACATTGTCGAATTAACACAGAAATTGAGTCGCTATGAAATCCAATGGGTTCTATGACTTCTCCTTCTAAATCGAGTAACGTTTCTAAGGAAACGACAGGATTTTCTTTTGGGATACGACAATCACATTTCCGATCCACTAATCCTTCCTTACTGCATCCCTCACTCCCACATATTGACGAATTCACACGGAAATTGCATCGCTATGAAATACTATGTGTTCTAAGACATTTCCTTCTAAATCGAGTAACGTTTCTATGGAAACGACAGGATTTCTTTTGGGATACGACAATCTCATTTCCGATCCACTAATCCTTCTTTACTGCATCCCTCACTCCCACTCATTGACGAATTCAATCGGAAATTGCGTCGCTATGATATACTATGTGTTCTAAGACATTTCCTTCTAAATCGAGTAACGTTTCTATGGAAACGACAAGATTTTCTTTTGGGATACGACAATCTCATTTCCGATCCACTAATCCTTCTTTACTGCATCCCTCACTCCCACAGATTGACGAATTCACACGGAAATTGCGTCGGTATGAAATACTATGTGTTCTAAGACATTTCCTTCTAAATCGAGTAACGTTTCTATGGAAACGACAGGATTGTCTTTTGGGATACGACGATCACATTTCCGATCCACTAATCCTTCTTTACTGCATCCCTCACTCCCACACATTGACGAATTCACACGGAAATTGCGTCGCTATGAAATACTATGTGTTCTAAGACATTTCCTTCTAAATCGAGTAACGTTTCAATGGAAACGACGGGATTTTCTTGTTGGATACGAGTATCTCCTTCTCGATGCACTATTCCTTCTTTATTGCATCCCTAACTCCCTCACATTGACGAATTAACACAGAAATTGAGTCGCTATGAAATACTATGGGTTCTATAACTTCTCCTTCTAAATCGTGTAACGTTTCTATGGAAACGACAGGATTTTCTTTTGGGATACGACAATCTCATTTCCGATCCACTAATCCTTCTTTACTGCATCCCTCAATCCCACAGATTGACGAATTCACACGGAAATTGCGTCGCTATGAAATACTATGGGTTCTAAGACATTTCCTTCTAAATCGAGTAACGTTTCTATAGAAACGACAGGATTTTCTTTTGGGATACGACAATCACATTTCCGATCCACTAATCCTTCTTTACTGCATCCCTCACTCCCACACATTGACGAATTCACACGGAAATTGCGTCGCTATAAAATACTATGTGTTCTAAGGCATTTCTTTCTAAATCGAGTAACGTTTCTAAGGAAACGACAGGATTTTCTTTTGGGATACGACAATCACATATCCGATCCACTAATCCTTCTTTACTGCATCCCTCACTCCCACATATTGACGAATTCACACGGAAATTGCGTCGCTATGTAATACTATGTGTTCTAAGACATTTCCTTCTAAATCGAGTAACGTTTCTATGGAAACGACAGGATTTCTTTTGGGATACGACAATCTCATTTCCGATCCACTAATCCTTCTTTACTGCATCCCTCACTCCCACTCATTGACGAATTCAAACGGAAATAGCGTCGCTATGAGATACTATGTGTTCTAAGACATTTCCTTCTAAATCGAGTAACGTTTCTATGGAAACGACAAGATTTTCTTTTGAGATACGACAATGTCATTTCCGATCCACTAATCATTCTTTACTGCATCCCTCACTCCCACAGATTGACGAATTCACACGGAAATTGCGTCGGTATGAAATACTATGTGTTCTAAGACATTTCCTTCTAAATCGAGTAACGTTTCTATGGAAACGACAGGATTGTCTTTTGGGATACGACGATCACATTTCCGATCCACTAATCCTTCTTTACTGCATCCCTCACTCCCACACATTGACGAATTTACACGGAAATTGCGTTGCCATGAAATACTATTTGTTCTAAGACATTTCCTTCTAAATCGAGTAACGTTTCTATGGAAACGACAGGATTTTCTTTTTGGATACGAGAATCTCATTTCCGATCCACTAATCCTTCTTTACTCCATCCCTCACTCCCACATATTGGCGAATTCACACGGAAATTGCGTCGCTATGAAGTACTATGTGTTCTAAGACATTTCCTTCTAAATCGAGTAACGCTTCTATGGAAACGACAGGATTTTCTTTTGGGATACGACAATCTCATTTCCGATCCACTAATCCCTCTTTACTTCATCCCTCACTCCCACTCATTGACGAATTCACACGGAAATTGCGTCGCTATGAAATACTGTGTGTTCTAAGACATTTTCTTCTAAATCGAGTAACGTTTCTATGGAAACGACAGGATTTTCTTTTTGGATACGACATTCTCATTTCCGATCCACTAATCCTTCTTTACTCCATCCCTCACTCCCACAGATTGACGAATTCACACGGAAATTGCGTCGCTAGGAAATACTATGTGTTCTAAGACATTCCCTTCTAAATCGAGTAACGTTTCTATGGAAACGAAAGGATTTTGTTTTGGGATACGACAACCACATTTCCGATCCACTAATCCTTCTTTACTGCATCCCTCACTCCCACACATTAACGAATTCACACGGAAATTGCGTCGCTATGAAATACTATGTGTTCTAAGACATTTCCTTCTAAATCGAGTAACGATTCTATGGAAACGACAGGATTTTCTTTTGGGATACGACAATCAAATTTCCGATCCACTAATCATTCTTTACTGCATCCCTCACTCCCACATATTGACGAATTCACACGGAAATTGCGTCGCTATGAAATACTATGTGTTCTAAGACATTTCCTTCTAAATCGAGTAACGTTTCTATGGAAACGACAGGATTTCTTTTGGGATACGACAATCTCATTTCCGATCCACTAATTCTTCTTTACTGCATCCCTCACTCCCACAAATTGACGAATTCACACGGAAATTGCGTCGCTATGAAATACTATGTGTTCTAAGACATTTCCCTCTAAATCGAGTAACGTTTCTATGGAAACGACAAGATTTTCTTTTGGGATAGGACAATCTCATTTCTGATCCACTAATCCTTCTTTACAGCATCCCTCACTCCCACATATTGACGAATTCACACGGCAATTGCGTCGCTATGAGATACTATGTGTTCTAAGACATTTCCTTCTAAATCGAGTAACGTTTCTATGGAAACGACAGGATTTTTTTGGGATACGACAATCTAATTTCCGATCCACTAATCCATCTTTACTGCATCCCTCACTCCCACTCATTGACGAATTCACACGGAAATTGCGTCGCTATGAAATACTATGTGTTCTAAGACATTTCCTTCTAAATCGAGTAACGTTTCAATGGAAACAACAGGATTTTCTTTTTGGATACTAGTATCTCCTTCTCGATGCACTATTCCTTCTTTATTGCATCCATAGCTCCCTCACATTGACGAATTAACACAGAAATTGAGTCGCTATGAAATACTATGGGTTCTATAACTACTATTTCTAAATCGTGTAACGTTTCTATGGAAACGACAGGATTTTCTTTTGGGATACGACAATCTCATTTCCGATCCACTAATCCTTCTTTACTGCATCCCTCACTCCCACAGATTGACGAATTCACACGGAAATTGCGTCGCTATGAAATACTATGGGTTCTAAGACATTTCCTTCTAAATCGAGTAACGTTTCTATGGAAACGACAGGATTTTCTTTTGGGATACGACAATCACATTTCCGATCAACTAATCCTTCTTTACTGCATCCCTCACTCCCACACATTGACGAATTCACACGGAAATTGCGTAGCTATAAAATACTATGTGTTCTAAGACATTTCCATCTAAATCGAGTAACGTTTCTAAGGAAACGACAGGATTTTCTTTTGGGATACGACAATCACATATCCGATCCACTAATCCTTCTTTACTGCATCCCTCACTCCCACATATTGACGAATTCACACGGAAATTGCGTCGCTATGAAATACTATGTGTTCTAAGACATTTCCTTCTAAATCGAGTAACGTTTCTATGGAAATGACAGGATTTCTTTTGGGATACGACAATCTCATTTCCGATCCACTAATCCTTTTTACTGCATCCCTCACTCCCACTCATTGACGAATTCAAACGGAAATTGCGTCGCTATGAAATACTATGTGTTCTAAGACATTTCCTTCTAAATCGAGTAACGTTTCTATGGAAACGACAAGATTTTCTTTTGGGATACGACAATCTCATTTCCGATCCACTAATCATTCTTTACTGCATCCCTCACTCCCACAGATTGACGAATTCACACGGAAATTGCGTCGGTATGAAATATTATGTGTTCTAAGACATTTCCTTCTAAATCGAGTAACGTTTCTATGGAAACGACAGGATTGTCTTTTGGGATACGACGATCACATTTCCGATCCACTAATCCTTCTTTACTGCATCCCTCACTCCCACACATTGACGAATTCACACGGAAATTGCGTTGCTATGAAATACTATTTGTTCTAAGACATTTCCTTCTAAATCGAGTAACGTTTCTATGGAAACGACAGGATTTTCTTTTTGGATACGACAATCTCATTTCCGATCCACTAATCCTTCTTTACTCCATCCCTCACTCCCACATATTGGCGAATTCACACGGAAATTGCGTCGCTATGAAATACTATGTGTTCTAAGACATTTCCTTCTAAATCGAGTAACGCTTCAATGGAAACGACAGGATTTTCTTTTGGGATACGACAATCACATTTGCGATCCACTAATCTTTCTTTACTGCATCCCTCACTCCCACTCATTGACGAATTCACACGAAAATTGCGTCGCTATGTAATACTATGTGTTTTAGACATTTCCTTCTAAACCGAGTAACGTTTCTATGGAAACGACAGGATTTTCTTTTGGGATACGACAATCTCATTTCCGATCCACTAATCCTTCTTTACTGCATCCCTCACTCCCACTCATTGACGAATTCACACGGAAATTGCGTCGCTATGAAATACTATGTGTTCTAAGACATTTCCTTCTAAATCGAGTAACGTTTCTATGGAAACGACAGGATTTTCTTTTGGGATACGGCTATCTCATTTTTGATCCACTAATCCTTCTTTACTGCATCCCTCACTCCCACTCATTGACGAATTCACACGGAAATTGCGTCGCTATGAAATACTATTGGTTCCATGACTTCTCCTTCTAAGTCGAGTAACGTTTCTATGGAAACGACAGGATTTTCTTTTGGGATACGACAATCTCATTTCCGATTGACTAATCCTTCTTCACTGCATCCCTCACTCCCACTCATTGACGAATTCACACGGAAATTGCGTCGCTAGGAAATACTATTACTTCTATGACTTCATCTTCTAAATCTAGTCACGTTTTTACGGAAACGACTGGATTTTCTTTTGGGATACGACAATCTCATTTCCGATCCACTAATCCTTATTTCTGCATCCCTCACTCCCACATATTGACGAATTCACGCGGAAATTGCGTCGCTATGAAATAGTATGGATTTTGTGACTTCTCCTTCTAAATCGAGTAACTTTTCTATGGAAACGACAGGATTTTCTTTTGGGATACGACAATCTCATTTCCGATCCACTAATCCTCCTATACTGCATCCCTCACTCCCACTCATTGACGAATTCACACGGAAATTGCGTCGCTATGAAATACTATGTGTTCTAAGACATTTCCTTCTAAATCGAGTAACGTTTCTATGGAAATGACAGGATTTCTTTTGGGATACGACAATCTCATTTCCGATCCACTAATCCTTTTTACTGCATCCCTCACTCCCACTCATTGACGAATTCAAACGGAAATTGCGTCGCTATGAAATACTATGTGTTCTAAGACATTTCCTTCTAAATCGAGTAACGTTTCTATGGAAACGACAAGATTTTCTTTTGGGATACGACAATCTCATTTCCGATCCACTAATCATTCTTTACTGCATCCCTCACTCCCACAGATTGACGAATTCACACGGAAATTGCGTCGGTATGAAATATTATGTGTTCTAAGACATTTCCTTCTAAATCGAGTAACGTTTCTATGGAAACGACAGGATTGTCTTTTGGGATACGACGATCACATTACCGATCCACTAATCCTTCTTTACTGCATCCCTCACTCCCACACATTGACGAATTCACACGGAAATTGCGTTGCTATGAAATACTATTTGTTCTAAGACATTTCCTTCTAAATCGAGTAACGTTTCTATGGAAACGACAGGATTTTCTTTTTGGATACGACAATCTCATTTCCGATCCACTAATCCTTCTTTACTCCATCCCTCACTCCCACATATTGGCGAATTCACACGGAAATTGCGTCGCTATGAAATACTATGTGTTCTAAGACATTTCCTTCTAAATCGAGTAACGCTTCAATGGAAACGACAGGATTTTCTTTTGGGATACGACAATCACATTTGCGATCCACTAATCTTTCTTTACTGCATCCCTCACTCCCACTCATTGACGAATTCACACGAAAATTGCGTCGCTATGTAATACTATGTGTTCTAAGACATTTCCTTCTAAACCGAGTAACGTTTCTATGGAAACGACAGGATTTTCTTTTGGGATACGACAATCTCATTTCCGATCCACTAATCCTTCTTTACTGCATCCCTCACTCCCACTCATTGACGAATTCACACGGAAATTGCGTCGCTATGAAATACTATGTGTTCTAAGACATTTCCTTCTAAATCGAGTAATGTTTCTATGGAAACGACAGGATTTTCTTTTGGGATACGACAATCACATTTGCGATCCACTAATCCTTATTTACTGCATCCCTCACTCCCACACATTGACGAATTCACACGGAAATTGCGTCGCTATGAAATACTATTGGTTCCATGACTTCTCCTTCTAAGTCGAGTAACGTTTCTATGGAAACGACAGGATTTTCTTTTGGGATACGACAATCTCATTTCCGATTGACTAATCCTTCTTCACTGCATCCATCACTCCCACTCATTGACGAATTCACACGGAAATTGCGTCGCTAGGAAATACTATTACTTCTATGACTTCTCCTTCTAAATCTAGTCACGTTTTTACGGAAACGACTGGATTTTCTTTTGGGATACGACAATCTCATTTCCGATCCACTAATCCTTATTTCTGCATCCCTCACTCCCACATATTGACGAATTCACGCGGAAATTGCGTCGCTATGAAATAGTATGGATTTTGTGACTTCTCCTTCTAAATCGAGTAACTTTTCTATGGAAACGACAGGATTTTCTTTTGGGATACGACAATCTCATTTCCGATCCACTAATCCTCCTATACTGCATCCCTCACTCCCACTCATTGACGAATTCACACGGAAATTGCGTCGCTATGAAATACTATGTGTTCTAAGACATTTCCTTCTAAATCGAGTAACGTTTCAATGGAAACGACAGGATTTTCTTTTGGGATACGACAATCTCATTTCCGATCCACTAATTCTTCTTTACTGCATCCCTCACTCCCACTCATTGACGAATTCACACGGAAATTGCGTCGCTATGAAATACTATGTGTTCTAAGACATTTCCTTTTAAATCGAGTAACGTTTCTATGAAAACGACAGGATTTTCTTTTGGGATACGACAATCACATTTCCGATCCACTAATACTTCTTTGCTGCATCCCTCACTCCCACACATTGACGAATTCACACGGAAATTGCGTCGCTGTGAAATACTATGTGTTCTAAGATATTTCCTTCTAAATCGAGTAACGTTTCTATGGAAACGACAGGATTTTCTTTTGGGATACGACAATCTCGTATCAGATCCACTAATCTTTCTTTACTGCATCCCTCACTCCCACTCATTGACGAATTCACACGGAAATTGCGTCGCTATGAAATACTATGGGTTCTATGACTTCTCCTTCTAAATCGCGTAATGTTTCTATGGAAACACCAGGATTTTCTTTTGGGATACGACAATCTCATTTCCGATCCACTAATCCTTCCTTACTGCATCCCTCACTCCCACTCATTGACGAATTCACACGGAAATTGCGTCGCTATGAAATACTATGGGTTCTATGACATCTCCTTCAAAATCGAGTAACGTTTCTATGGAAACGACAGGATTTCTTTTGGGATACGACAATCTCATTTCCGATCCACTAATCCTTCTTTACTGCATCTCTCACTCCCACTCATTGACGAATTCACACGGAAATTGCGTCGCTATGAAATACTATGTGTTCTAAGACATTTCCTTCTAAATAGAGTAAAGTTTCTATGGAAACGACAGGATTTTCTTTTGGGATACGACAATCACATTTCCGATCCACTAATCCTTCTTTACTGCATCCCTCACTCCCACTCATTGACGAATTCACACGGAAATTGCGTCGCTATGAAATACTATGGGTTCTATGACTTCTCCTTCTAAATCGAGTAACGTTTCTATGGAAACGACAGGATTTTCTTTTGGGATACGACAATCACATTTCCGATCCACTAATCCTTCTTTACTGCATCCCTAACTCCCACTCATTGACGAATTCACACGGAAATTGCGTCGCTATGAAATACTATGTGTTCTAAGACATTTCCTTCTAAATCGAGTAACGTTTCTATGGAAGCGACAGGATTTTCTTTTCGGATACGACAATCACATTTCCGATCCACTAATCCTTCTTTACTGCATCCCTCACTCCCACACAGTGACGAATTAACACGGAAATTGCGTCGCTATGAAATACTACGTGTTCTAAGACATTTCCTTCTAAATCGAGTAACATTTCTATGGAAGCGACAGGATTTTCTTTTGGGATACGACGATGACATTTCCGATCCACTAATCCTTCTTTACTGCATCCCTCACTCCCACACATTGACGAATTCACACGGAAATTACGTCGCTATGAAATACTATGTGTTCTAAGACATTTCCTTCTAAATCGAGGAACGTTTCTACGGATACGACAGGATTTTCTTTTGGGATACGACAATCTCATTTCCGATCCACTAATCCTTCTTTACTGCATCCCTCACTCCCACACATTGACGAATTAACAAAGCAATTGCGTCGCAATGAAATACCATGGGTTCTATGACTTCTCCTTCTAAATCGAGTATCGTTTCTATGGAAACGACTGGCTTTTCTCTTGCCATAAGAGTATCTCCTTCTCGATGCACTATTCCTACTTTATTGCATCCCTAGCTCCCTCACATTGACGAATTAACACAGAAATTGAGTCGCTATGAAATACTATGGGTTCTATAACTGCTCCTTCTAAATCGTGTAACGTCTCTATGGAAACGACAGGATTTTCTTTTGGGATACGACAATCTCATTTCCGATCCACTAATCCTTCTTTACTGCAACCCTCACTCCCACACATTGACGAATTCACACGGAAATTGCGTCCCTATGAAATAATATGTGTTCTAAGACATTTCCTTCTAAATCGGGTAACGTTTCTATGGAAACGACAGGATTTTCTTTTGGGATACGACAATCACATTTCCGATCCACTAATCCTTCTTTACTGCATCCCTCACTCCCACTCATTGACGAATTCACACGGAAATTGCGTCGCTATGAAATACTATGGGTTCTATGACTTCTCCTTCTAAATCGAGTAACGTTTCTATGGAAACGACCGGAATTTCTTTTGGGATACGACAATCACATTTCCGATCCACTAATCCTCCTTTACTGCATCCCTAACTCCCACTCATTGACGAATTCACACGGAAATTGCGTCGCTATGAAATACTATGTTTTCTAAGACATTTCCTTCTAAATCGAGTAACGTTTCTATGGAAACGACAGGATTTTCTTTTCGGATACGACAATCACATTTCCGATCCACTAATCCTTCTTTACTGCATCCCTCACTCCCACACAGTGACGAATTCACACGGAAATTGCGTCGCTATGAAATACTATGTGTTCTAAGTCATTTCCTTCTAAATCGAGTAACATTTCTATGGAAGCGACAGGATTTTCTTTTGGGATACGACGATGACATTTCCGATCCACTAATCCTTCTTTACTGCATCCCTCACTCCCACACATTGACGAATTCACACGGAAATTGCGTCGCTATGAAATACTATGTGTTCTAAGACATTTCCTTCTAAATCGAGTAACGTTTCTACGGATACGACAGGATTATCTTTTGGGATACGACAATCTCATTTCCGATCCACTAATCCTTCCTTACTGCATCCCTCACTCCCACTCATTGACGAATTCACACGGAAATTGCGTCGCTATGAAATACTATGGGTTCTATGACTTCTCCTTCAAAATCGAGTAACGTTTCTATGGAAACGACAGGATTTTCTTTTGGGATACGACAATCTCATTTCCGATCCACTAATCCTTCTTTACTGCATCCCTCACTCCCACACATTGACGAATTCACACGGAAATTGCGTCGCTATGAAATACTATGGGTTCTATGACTTCTCCTTCTAAATCGAGTAACGTTTCTATGGAAACGACAGGATTTTCTTTTGGGTTACGACAATCTCATTTCCGATCCACTAATTCTTCTTTACTGCATCCCTCACTCCCACTCGTTGACGAATTCACACGGAAATTGCGTCGCTATGAAATACTATGTGTTCTAAGACATTTCCTTTTAAATCGAGTAACGTTTCTATGAAAACGAGAGGATTTTCTTTTGGGATACGACAATCACATTTCCGATCCACTAATCCTTCTTTACTGCATCCCTCACTCCCACACATTGACGAATTCACACGGAAATTGCGTCGCTGTGAAATACTATGTGTTCTAAGACATTTCCTTCTAAATCGAGTAACGTTTCTATGGAAACGACAGGATTTTCTTTTGGGACACGACAATCTCATATCAGATCCACTAATCCTTCTTTACTGCATCCCTCACTCCCACTCATTGACGAATTCACACGGAAATTGCGTCGCTATGAAATACTATGGGTTCTATGACCTCTCCTTCTAAATCGAGTAATGTTTCTACGGAAACGACAGGATTTTCTTTTGGGATACGACAATCTCATTTCCGATCCACTAATCCTTCTTTACTGCATCCCTCACTCCCACTCATTGACGAATTCACACGGAAATTGCGTCGCTATGAAATACTATGGGTTCTATGACTTCTCCTTCAAAATCGAGTAACGTTTCTATGGAAACGACAGTATTTTCTTTTGGGATACGACAATCTCATTTCCGATCCACTAATCCTTCTTTACTGCATCCCTAACTCCCACTCACTGACGAATTCACACGCAAATTGCGTCGCAATGAAATACTATGTGTTCTAAGACATTCTTTCTAAATCGAGTAACGTTTCTATGGAAACGACAGGATTTTCTTTTGGGATACGACAATCACATTTCCGATCCACTAATCCTTCTTTACTGCATCCCTCACTCCCACACATTGGCGAATTCACACGGAAATTGCGTCGCTATGAAATACTATGTGTTCTAAGACATTTCCTTCTAAATCGAGTAACGTTTCTATGGAAACGACAGGATTTTCTTTTGGGCTACGACAATCACATTGATCGTCACTAATCCTTCTTTACTGCATCCCTCACTCCCACTCATTGACGAATTCACCCGAAATTGCGTCGCTATGAAATACTATGTGTTCTAAGACATTTTCTTCTAAATCGAGTAACGTTTCTATGGAAACGACAGGATTTTCTTTTGGGATACGACAATCACATTTCCGATCCACTAATTCTTCTTTACTGCATCCCTCACTCCCACACATTGGCGAATTCACACGGAAATTGCGTCGCTATGAAATACTATGTGTTCTAAGACATTTCCTTCTAAATCGAGTAACGTTTCTATGGAAACGACAGGATTTCTTTTGGGATACGACAATCTCATTTCGATCCACTAATCCTTGTTTACTGCATCCCTCACTCCCACTCATTGACGAATTCACACGGAAATTGCGTCGCTATGAAGTACTATGTGTTCTATGACTTCTCCATCTAAATCGAGTATCGTTTCTGTGGAAACGACAAGCTTTTCTTTTGCGATACGAGTATCTCCTTCTCGATGCACTATTCCTTCTTTATTGCATCCCTAGCTCCCTCACATTGACGAATTATCACAGAAATTGAGTCGCTATGAAATACTATGGGTTCTATGACTTCTCCTTCAAAATCGAGTAACGTTTCTATGGAACCGACAGGATTTTCTTTTGGGATACGACAATCTCATTTCCGATCCACTAATCCTTCTTTACTGCATCCCTCACTCCCACTAATTGACGAATTCACACGGAAATTGCGTCGCTATGAAATACTATGTGTTCTATGACTTCTCCTTCTAAGTCGAGTAACGTTTCTATGGAAACGACAAGATTTTCTTTTGGGGATACGACAATCTCATTTCCGATCCACTAATCCTTCTTTACTGCATCCCTCACTCCTACAGATTGACGAATTCACACGGAAATTGCGTCGCTATGAAATACTATGTGTCCTAAGACATTTCCTTCTAAATCGAGTAACGTTTCTATGGAAACGACAGGATTTTCTTTTGGGATACGACAAACTCATTTCCGATCCACTAATCCTTCTTTACTGCATCCCTCACTCCCAAACGCTGATGAATTCACACGGAAATTGCATCGATATGAAATACTATGGGTTGTATGACTTCTCCTTGAAAATCGAGTAACGTTTCTATGGAAACGACGGGATTTTCTTTTGGGATACGACAATCTCATTTCCGATCCACTAATCCTTCTTTACTGCATCCCTCACTCCCACTCATTGACGAATTCACACGGAAATTGCGTCGCTATGAAGTACTATGTGTTCTATGACTTCTCCTTCTAAATCGAGTATCGTTTCTGTGGAAACGACAAGCTTTTCTTTTGCGATACGAGTATCTCCTTCTCGATGCACTATTCCTTCTTTATTGCATCCCTAGCTCCCTCACATTGACGAATTATCACAGAAATTGAGTCGCTATGAAATACTATGGGTTCTATGACTTCTCCTTCTAAATCGAGTAACGTTCCTATGGAAACGACAGGATTTTCTTTTGGGATACGACAATCTCATTTCCGATCCACTAATCCTTCTTTACTGCATCCCTCACTCCCACAGATTGAAGAATTCACACGAAAATTGCGTCGCTATGAAATACTATGTGTTCTAAGACATTTCCTTCTAAATCGAGTAACGTTTCTATGGAAACGACAGGATTTTCTTTTGGGATACGACAATCACATTTCCGATCCACTAATCCTTCTTTACTGCATCCCTCACTCCCACACATTGGCGAATTCACACGGAAATTGCGTCGCTATGAAATACTATGTGTTCTAAGACATTTCCTTCTAAATCGAGTAACGTTTCTATGGAAACGACAGGATTTTCTTTTGGGCTACGACAATCACATTTCCGATCCACTAATCCTTCTTTACTGCATCCCTCACTCCCACATATTGACGAATTCACACGGAAATTGCGTCGCTATGGAATACTATGTGTTCTAAGACATTTCCTTCTAAATCGAGTAACGTTTCTATGGAAACGACAGGATTTCTTTTGGATACGACAATCTCATTTCCGAACCACTAATCCTTGTTTACTGCATCCCTCACTCCCACTCATTGACGAATTCACACGGAAATTGCGTCGCTATGAATTACTATGTGTTCTATGACTTGTCCATCTAAATCGAGTATCGTTTCTGTGGAAACGACAAGCTTTTCTTTTGCGATACGAGTATCTCCTTCTCGATGCACTATTCATTCTTTATTGCATCCCTAGCTCCCTGACATTGACGAATATCACAGAAATTGAGTCGCTATGAAATACTATGGGTTCTATGACTACTCCTTCAAAATCGAGTAACGTTTCTATGGAAACGACAGTATTTTCTTTTGGATACGACAATCTCATTTCCGATCCACTAATCCTTCTTTACTGCATCCCTAACTCCCACTCACTGAAGAATTCACACGCCAATTGCTTCGCAATGAAATACTATGTGTTCTAAGACATTTCCCTCTAAATCGAGTAACGTTTCTATGGAAACGACAGGATTTTCTTTTGGGATACGACAATCACATTTCCGATCCACTAATCCTTCTATACTGCATCCCTCACTCCCACACATTAACGAATTCACACGGAAATTGCGTCGCTATGAAATACTATGTGTTCTAAGACATTTCCTTCTAAATCGAGTAACATTTGTATGGAAACGACAGGATTTCTTTTGGGATACGACAATCTCATTTCCGATCCACTAATCCTTCTTTACTGCATCCCTCACTCCCACTCATTGACGAATTCACACGGAAATTGCGTCGCTATGAAAAACTATGTGTTCTATGATTTCTCCTTCTAAATCGAGTAACGTTTCTATGGAAACGACAAGATTTTCTTCTGGGATACGAGAATCTCATTTCCGATCCACTAATCCTTCTTTACTGCATCCCTCACTCCCACAGATTGACGAATTCACACGGAAATTGCGTCGCTATGAAATACTATGTGTTCTAAGACATTTCCTTCTAAATCGAGTAACGTTTCTATGGAAACGACAGGATTTTCTTTTGGGATACGACAAACTCATTTCCGATCCACTAATCCTTCTTTACTGCATCCCTCACTCCCACTCATTGACGAATTCACACGGAAATTGCGTCGCTATGAAATACTATGTGTTCTAAGACATTTCCTTCTAAATCGAGTAACGTTTCTACGGATACGACAGGATTATCTTTTGGGATACGACAATCTCATTTCCGATCCACTAATCCTTCCTTACTGCATCCCTCACTCCCACTCATTGACGAATTCACACGGAAATTGCGTCGCTATGAAATACTATGGGTTCTATGACTTCTCCTTCAAATTCGAGTAACGTTTCTATGGAAACGACAGGATTTTCTTTTGGGATACGACAATCTCATTTCCGATCCACTAATCCTTCTTTACTGCATCCCTCACTCCCACACATTGACGAATTCACACGGAAATTGCGTCGCTATGAAATACTATGGGTTCTATGACTTCTCCTTCTAAATCGAGTAACGTTTCTACGGAAACGACAGGATTTTCTTTTGGGTTACGACAATCTCATTTCCGATCCACTAATTCTTCTTTACTGCATCCCTCACTCCCACTCGTTGACGAATTCACACGGAAATTGCGTCGCTATGAAATACTATGTGTTCTAAGACATTTCCTTTTAAATCGAGTAACGTTTCTATGAAAACGAGAGGATTTTCTTTTGGGATACGACAATCACATTTCCGATCCACTAATCCTTCTTTACTGCATTCCTCACTCCCACACATTGACGAATTCACACGGAAATTGCGTCGCTGTGAAATACTATGTGTTCTAAGACATTTCCTTCTAAATCGAGTAACGTTTCTATGGAAACGACAGGATTTTCTTTTGGGACACGACAATCTCATATCAGATCCACTAATCCTTCTTTACTGCATCCCTCACTCCCACACATTGGCGAATTCACACGGAAATTGCGTCGCTATGAAATACTATGTGTTCTAAGACATTTCCTTCTAAATCGAGTAACGTTTCTATGGAAACGACAGGATTTCTTTTGGGATACGACAATCTCATTTCCGATCCACTAATCCTTGTTTACTGCATCCCTCACTCCCACTCATTGACGAATTCACACGGAAATTGCGTCGCTATGAAGTACTATGTGTTCTATGACTTCTCCATCTAAATCGAGTATCGTTTCTGTGGAAACGACAAGCTTTTCTTTTGCGATACGAGTATCTCCTTCTCGATGCACTATTCCTTCTTTATTGCATCCCTAGCTCCCTCACATTGACGAATTATCACAGAAATTGAGTCGCTATGAAATACTATGGGTTCTATGACTTCTCCTTCAAAATCGAGTAACGTTTCTATGGAACCGACAGGATTTTCTTTTGGGATACGACAATCTCATTTCCGATCCACTAATCCTTCTTTACTGCATCCCTCACTCCCACTAATTGACGAATTCACACGGAAATTGCGTCGCTATGAAATACTATGTGTTCTATGACTTCTCCTTCTAAGTCGAGTAACGTTTCTATGGAAACGACAAGATTTTCTTTTGGGATACGACAATCTCATTTCCGATCCACTAATCCTTCTTTACTGCATCCCTCACTCCTACAGATTGACGAATTCACACGGAAATTGCGTCGCTATGAAATACTATGTGTCCTAAGACATTTCCTTCTAAATCGAGTAACGTTTCTATGGAAACGACAGGATTTTCTTTTGGGATACGACAAACTCATTTCCGATCCACTAATCCTTCTTTACTGCATCCCTCACTCCCAAACACTGATGAATTCACACGGAAATTGCATCGATATGAAATACTATGGGTTGTATGACTTCTCCTTGAAAATCGAGTAACGTTTCTATGGAAACGACGGGATTTTCTTTTGGGATACGACAATCTCATTTCCGATCCACTAATCCTTCTTTACTGCGTCCCTCACTCCCACTCATTGACGAATTCACACGGAAATTGCGTCGCTATGAAGTACTATGTGTTCTATGACTTCTCCTTCTAAATCGAGTATCGTTTCTGTGGAAACGACAAGCTTTTCTTTTGCGATACGAGTATCTCCTTCTCGATGCACTATTCCTTCTTTATTGCATCCCTAGCTCCCTCACATTGACGAATTATCACAGAAATTGAGTCGCTATGAAATACTATGGGTTCTATGACTTCTCCTTCTAAATCGAGTAACGTTCCTATGGAAACGACAGGATTTTCTTTTGGGATACGACAATCTCATTTCCGATCCACTAATCCTTCTTTACTGCATCCCTCACTCCCACAGATTGAAGAATTCACACGAAAATTGCGTCGCTATGAAATACTATGTGTTCTAAGACATTTCCTTCTAAATCGAGTAACGTTTCTATGGAAACGACAGGATTTTCTTTTGGGATACGACAATCACATTTCCGATCCACTAATCCTTCTTTACTGCATCCCTCACTCCCACACATTGGCGAATTGACACGGAATTTGCGTCGCTATGAAATACTATGTGTTCTAAGACATTTCCTTCTAAATCGAGTAACGTTTCTATGGAAACGACAGGATTTTCTTTTGGGCTACGACAATCACATTTCCGATCCACTAATCCTTCTTTACTGCATCCCTCACTCCCACATATTGACGAATTCACACGGAAATTGCGTCGCTATGGAATACTATGTGTTCTAAGACATTTCCTTCTAAATCGAGTAACGTTTCTATGGAAACGACAGGATTTCTTTTGGGATACGACAATCTCATTTCCGATCCACTAATCCTTGTTTACTGCATCCCTCACTCCCACTCATTGACGAATTCACACGGAAATTGCGTCGCTATGAAGTACTATGTGTTCTATGACTTCTCCATCTAAATCGAGTATCGTTTCTGTGGAAACGACATGCTTTTCTTTTGCGATACGAGTATCTCCTTCTCGAAGCACTATTCCTTCTTTATTGCATCCCTAGCTCCCTGACATTGACGAATTATCACAGAAATTGAGTCGCTATGAAATACTATGGGTTCTATGACTTCTCCTTCAAAATCGAGTAACGTTTCTATGGAAACGACAGTATTTTCTTTTGGGATACGACAATCTCATTTCCGATCCACTAATCCTTCTTTACTGCATCCCTAACTCCCACTCACTGAAGAATTCACACGCCAATTGCTTCGCAATGAAATACTATGTGTTCTAAGACATTTCCTTGTAAATCGAGTAACGTTTCTATGGAAACGACAGGATTTTCTTTTGGGATACGACAATCACATTTCCGATCCACTAATCCTTCTTTACTGCATCCCTCACTCCCACACATTAACGAATTCACACGGAAATTGCGTCGCTATGAAATACTATGTGTTCTAAGACATTTCCTTCTAAATCGAGTAACATTTGTATGGAATCGACAGGATTTCTTTTGGGATACGACAATCTCATTTCCGATCCACTAATCCTTCTTTACTGCATCCCTCACTCCCACTCATTGACGAATTCACACGGAAATTGCGTCGCTATGAATTACTATGTGTTCTATGACTTCTCCTTCTAAATCGAGTATCGTTTCTGTGGAAACGACAAGCTTTTCTTTTGCGATACGAGTATCTCCTTCTCGATGCACTATTCCTTCTTTATTGCATCCCTAGCACCCTCACATTGACGAATTATCACAGAAATTGAGCCGCTATGAAATACTATGGGTTCTATGACTTCTCCTTCTAAATCGAGTAACGTTCCTATGGAAACGACAGGATTTTCTTTTGGGATACGACAATCTCATTTCCGATCCACTAATCCTTCTTTACTGCATCCCTCACTCCCACAGATTGAAGAATTCACACGAAAATTGCGTCGCTATGAAGTACTATGTGTTCTAAGACATTTCCTTCTAAATCGTGTAACGTTTCTATGGAAACGACAGGATTTTCTTTTGGGATACGACAATCACATTTCCGATCCACTAATCCTTCTTTACTGCATCCCTCACTCCCACACATTGGCGAATTCACACGGAAATTGCGTCGCTATGAAATACTATGTGTTCTAAGACATTTCCTTCTAAATCGAGTAACGTTTCTATGGAAACGACAGGATTTTCTTTTGGGCTACGACAATCACATTTCCGATCCACTAATCCTTCTTTACTGCATCCCTCACTCCCACATATTGACGAATTCACACGGAAATTGCGTCGCTATGGAATACTATGTGTTCTAAGACATTTCCTTCTAAATCGAGTAACGTTTCTATGGAAACGACAGGATTTCTTTTGGGATACGACAATCTCATTTCCGAACCACTAATCCTTGTTTACTGCATCCCTCACTCCCACTCATTGACGAATTCACACGGAAATTGCGTCGCTATGAATTACTATGTGTTCTATGACTTCTCCATCTAAATCGAGTATCGTTTCTGTGGAAACGACAAGCTTTTCTTTTGCGATACCAGTATCTCCTTCTCGATGCACTATTCATTCTTTATTGCATCCCTAGCTCCCTGACATTGACGAATTATCACAGAAATTGAGTCGCTATGAAATACTATGGGTTCTATGACTACTCCTTCAAAATCGAGTAACGTTTCTATGGAAACGACAGTATTTTCTTTTGGGATACGACAATCTCATTTCCGATCCACTAATCCTTCTTTACTGCATCCCTAACTCCCACTCACTGAAGAATTCACACGCCAATTGCTTCGCAATGAAATACTATGTGTTCTAAGACATTTCCCTCTAAATCGAGTAACGTTTCTATGGAAACGACAGGATTTTCTTTTGGGATACGACAATCACATTTCCGATCCACTAATCCTTCTATACTGCATCCCTCACTCCCACACATTAACAAATTCACACGGAAATTGCGTCGCTATGAAATACTATGTGTTCTAAGACATTTCCTTCTAAATCGAGTAACATTTGTATGGAAACGACAGGATTTCTTTTGGGATACGACAATCTCATTTCCGATCCACTAATCCTTCTTTACTGCATCCCTCACTCCCACTCATTGACGAATTCACACGGAAATTGCGTCGCTATGAAAAACTATGTGTTCTATGATTTCTCCTTCTAAATCGAGTAACGTTTCTATGGAAACGACAAGATTTTCTTCTGGGATACGAGAATCTCATTTCCGATCCACTAATCCTTCTTTACTGCATCCCTCACTCCCACAGATTGACGAATTCACACGGAAATTGCGTCGCTATGAAATACTATGTGTTCTAAGACATTTCCTTCTAAATCGAGTAACGTTTCTATGGAAACGACAGGATTTTCTTTTGGGATACGACAAACTCATTTCCGATCCACTAATCCTTCTTTACTGCATCCCTCACTCCCAAACACTGATGAATTCACACGGAAATTGCGTCGATATGAAATACTATGGGTTGTATGACTTCTCCTTCAAAATCGAGTAACGTTACTATGGAAACGATGGGATTTTCTTTTGGGATACGACAATCTCATTTCCGATCCACTAATCCTTCTTTACTGCATCCCCCACTCCCACTCAGTGACGAATTCACACGGAAATTGCGTCGCTATGAAGTACTATGTGTTCTATGACTTCTCTTTCTAAATCGAGTATCGTTTCTGTGGAAACGACATGCTTTTCTTTTGCGATACGAGTATTTCCTTCTCGATGCACTATTCCTTCTTTATTGCATCCCTAGCTCCCTCACAATGACGAATTATCACAGAAATTGAGTCGCTATGATATACTATGGGTTCTATGACTTCTCCTTCTAAATCGAGTAACGTTCCTATGGAAACGACAGGACTTTCTTTTGGGAAACGACAATCTCATTTCCGATCCACTAATCCTTCTTTACTGCATCCCTCACTCCCACTCATTGACGAATTCACACGAAATTGCGTCGCTATGAAATACTATGTGTTCTAAGACATTTTCTTCTAAATCGAGTAACGTTTCTATGGAAACGACTGGATTTTCTTTTGGGATACGACAATCTCATTTCCGATCCACTAATCCGTCTTTACTGCATCCCTCACTCCCACAGATTGAAGAATTCACACGAAAATTGCGTCGCTATGAAATACTATGTGTTCTATGACATTTCCTACTAAATCGAGTAACGTTTCTATGGAAACGACAGGATTTTCTTATGGGATACGACAATCACATTTCCGATCCACTAATCCTTCTTTACTGCATCCCTCACTCCCACACATTGGCGAATTCACACGGAAATTGCGTCGCTATGAAATACTATGTGTTCCAAGACATTTCCTTCTAAATCGAGTAACGTTTCTACGGAAACGACAGGATTATCTTTTGGGATACGACAAACTCATTTCCGATCCACTAATCCTTCTTTACTGCATCCCTCACTCCCACACACTGACGAATTCACACGGAAATTGCGTCGATATGAAATACTATGTGTTGTATGACTTCTCCTTCTAAATCGAGTAACGTTTCTATGGAAACGACAGGATTTTCTTTTGGGATACGGCAATCTCATTTCCGATCCACTAATCCTTCTTTACTGCATCCCTCACTCCCACTCATTGACGAACTCACACGGAAATTGCGTCGCTATGAAATACTATGTGTTCTAAGACATTTCCTTCTAAATCGAGTAACGTTTCTATGGAAACGACAGGATTTTCTTTTGGGATACGACAATCTCATTTCCGATCTACTAATCCTTCTTTACTGCATCCCTCACTCCCACCGATTGTCGAATTCACACGGAAATTGCGTCGCTATGAAATACTATGTGTTCTAAGACATTTCCTTCTAAATCGAGTAACGTTTCTACGGAAACGACAGGATTTTCTTTTGGGATACGACAATCACATTTCCGATCCACTAATCCTTCTTTACTGCATCCCTCACTCCCACCCATTGACGAATTCACACGGAAATTGCGTCGCTATGAAATACTATGTGTTCTAAGACATTTCCTTCTAAATCGAGTAACGTTTCTAAGGAAACGACAGGATTTTCTTTTGGGATACGACAATCACATTTCCGATCCACTAATCCTTCTTTACTGCATCCCTCACTCCCACATATTGACGAATTCACACGGAAATTGCGTCGCTATGACATACTATGTGTTCTAAGACATTTCCTTCTAAATCGAGTAACGTTTCTATGGAATCGACAGGATTTCTTTTGGGATAAGACAATCTCATTTCCGATCCACTAATCCTTCTTTACTGCATCCATCACTCCCACACATTGACGAATTCACACGGAAATTGAGTCGCTATGAAATACTATGTGTTCTAAGACATGTCCTTCTAAATCGAGTAACGTTTCTACGGATACGACAGGATTATCTTCTGGGATACGACAATCTCATTTCCGATCCACTAATCCTTCCTTACTGCATCCCTCACTCCCACTCTTTGACGAATTCACACGGAAATTGCGTCGCTATGAAATACTATGGGTTCTATGACTTCTCCTTCTAAATCGAGTAACGTTTCTATGGAAACGACAGGATTTTCTTTTGGGATACGACAATCTCATTTCCGATCCACTAATCCTTCTTTACTGCATCCCTCACTCCCACTCATTGACGAATTCACACGGAAATTGCGTCGCTATGAAATACTGTGGGTTCTATTAGTTCTCCTTCAAAATCGAGTAACGTTTCTATGGAAACGACAGGATTTTCTTTTGGGATACGACAATCTCATTTCGGATCCACTAATCCTTCTTTACTGCATCCCTAACTCCCACTCATTGACGAATTCACACGGAAATTGCGTCGCTATGAAATACTATATGTTCTAAGACATTTCCTTCTAATTCGAGTAACGTTTCTATGGAAACGACAGGATTTTCTTTTGGGATACGACTATCTCATTTCCGATCCACTAATCCTTCTTTACTGCATACCTCACTCCCACTCATTGACGAATTCACACGGAAATTGCGTCGCTATGAATTACTATGTGTTCTAAGACATTTACTCCTAAATCGAGTAACGCTTCTATGGAAACGACAGGATTTTCTTTTGGGATACGACAATCACATTTCCGATCCACTAATCCTTCTTTACTGCATCCCTCACTCCCACACATTGACGAATTCACACGGAAATTGCGTCACTATGAAAAACTATGTGTTCTAAAACATTTCCTTCAAAATCGAGTAACGTTTCTACGGATACGACAGGATTATCTTCTGGGATACGACAATCTCATTTCCGATCCACTAATCCTTCCTTACTGCATCCCTCACTCCCACTCTTTGACGAATTCACACGGAAATTGCGTCGCTATGAAATACTATGGGTTCTATGACTTCTCCTTCTAAATCGAGTAACGTTTCTATGGAAACGACAGGATTTTCTTTTGGGATACGACAATCTCATTTCCGATCCACTAATCCTTCTTTACTGCATCCCTCACTCCCACTCATTGACGAATTCACACGGAAATTGCGTCGCTATGAAATACTGTGGGTTCTATTAGTTCTCCTTCAAAATCGAGTAACGTTTCTATGGAAACGACAGGATTTTCTTTTGGGATACGACAATCTCATTTCGGATCCACTAATCCTTCTTTACTGCATCCCTCACTCCCACTCATTGACGAATTCACACGGAAATTGCGTCGCTATGAAAAACTTTGTGTTCAATGACTTCTCCTTCTAAATCGAGTAACGTTACTATGCAAACGATAGGATTTTCTTTTGGGTTACGACAATCACTTTTCCGATCCACTAATCCTTCATTACTGCATCCCTCACTCCCACACATTGACGAATTCACACGGAAATTGCGTCGCTATGATGAAATATTTGTTCTAAGACATTTCCTTCTAAATCGAGTAACGTTTCTATGGAAACGACAGGATTTTCTTTTGGGATACGACAATCTCATTTCCGATCCACTAATCCTTCTTTTCTGCATCCCTCACTCCCACACATTGGCGAATTCACACGGAAATTGCGTCGCTATGAAATACTATGTGTTCTAAGACATTTCCTTCTAAATCGAGTAACGTTTCTATGGAAACGACAGGATTTTCTTTTGGGCTACGACAATCACATTTCCGATCCACTAATCCTTCTTTACTGCATCCCCTCACTCCCACATATTGACGAATTCACACGGAAATTGCGTCGCTATGGAATACTATGTGTTCTAAGACATTTCCTTCTAAATCGAGTAACGTTTCTATGGAAACGACAGGATTTCTTTTGGGATACGACATTCTCATTTCCGATCCACTAATCCTTGTTTACTGCATCCCTCACTCCCACTCATTGACGAATTCACACGGAAATTGCGTCGCTATGAAGTACTATGTGTTCTATGACTTCTCCATCTAAATCGAGTATCGTTTCTGTGGAAACGACAAGCTTTTCTTTTGCGATACGACTATCTCCTTCTCGATTCACTATTCCTTCTTTATTGCATCCCTAGCTCCCTGACATTGACGAATTATCACAGAAATTGAGTCGCTATGAAATACTATGGGTTCTATGACTTCTCCTTCAAAATCGAGTAACGTTTCTATGGAAACGACAGTATTTTCTTTTGGGATACGACAATCTCATTTCCGATCCACTAATCCTTCTTTACTGCATCCCTAACTCCCACTCACTGAAGAATTCACACGCAAATTGCTTCGCAATGAAATACTATGTGTTCTAAGACATTTCCTTTTAAATCGAGTAACGTTTCTATGGAAACGACAGGATTTTCTTTTGGGATACGACAATCACATTTCCGATCCACTAATCCTTCTTTACTGCATCCCTCACTCCCACACATTAACGAATTCACACGGAAATTGCGTCGCTATGAAATACTATGTGTTCTAAGACATTTCCTTCTAAATCGAGTAACATTTGTATGGAAACGACAGGATTTCTTTTGGGATACGACAATCTCATTTCCGATCCACTAATCCTTCTTTACTGCATCCCTCACTCCCACTCATTGACGAATTCACACGGAAATTGCGTCGCTATGAAAAACTTTGTGTTCAATGACTTCTCCTTCTAAATCGAGTAACGTTACTATGCAAACGATAAGATTTTCTTCTGGGATACGACAATCTCATTTCCGATCCACTAATCCTTCTTTACTGCATCCCTCACTCTCACAGATTGACGAATTCACTCGGAAATTGCGTCGCTATGAAATACTATGTGTTCTAAGACATTTCCTTCTAAATCGAGTAACGTTTCTATGGAAACGACAGGATTTCTTTTGGGATACGACAATCTCATTTCCGATCCACTAATCCTTCTTTACTGCATCCCTCACTCCCACAGATTGAAGAATTCACACGAAAATTGCGTCGCTATGAAATACTATGTGTTCTATGACATTTCCTACTAAATCGAGTAACGTTTCTATGGAAACGACAGGATTTTCATTTGGGATACGACAATCACATTTCCGATCCACTAATCCTTCTTTACTGCATCCCTCACTCCCACACATTGGCGAATTCACACGGAAATTGCGTCGCTATGAAATACTATATGTTCTAAGACATTTCCTTCTAAATCGAGTAACGTTTCTACGGAAACGACAGGATTATCTTTTGGGATACGACAAACTCATTTCCGATCCACTAATCCTTCTTTACTGCATCCCTCACTCCCACACACTGACGAATTCACACGGAAATTGCGTCGATATGAAATACTATGTGTTGTATGACTTCTCCTTCTAAATCGAGTAACGTTTCTATGGAAACGACAGGATTTTCTTTTGGGATACGGCAATCTCATTTCCGATCCCCTAATCCTTCTTTACTGCATCCCTCACTCCCACTCATTGACGAATACACACGGAAATTGCGTCGCTATGAGATACTATGTGTTCTAAGGCATTTCCTTCTAAATCGAGTAACGTTTCTATATAAACGACAGGATTTTCTTTTGGGATACGACAATCTCATTTCCGATCCACTAATCCTTCTTTACTGCATCCCTCACTCCCACTCATTGACGAATTCACTCGGAAATTGCGTCGCTATGAAATAATATGGGTTCTATGATTTCTCCTTCTAAATCGAGTATCGTTTCTATGGAAACGACTGGCTTTTATTTTTCGATACGAGTATCTCCTTCTCGATGCACTATTCCTTCTTTATTGCATCCATAGCTCGCTCACATTGACGAATTAACACAGAAATTTAGTCGCTTTGAAATACTATGTGTTCTACGACCTCTCCTTCTAAATCGAGTAACGTTTCTATGGAAACGACAGGATTTTCTTTTGGGATACGACAATCTCATTTCCGATCCACTAATCCTTCTTTACTGCATCCCTCACTCCCACTCATTGAAGAATTCACACGGAAATTGCGTCGCTATGAAATACTATGTGTTCTAAGCCATTTCCTCCTAAATCGAGTAACATTTCTATGGAAACGACAGGATTTTCTTTTGGGTTACGACAATCACTTTTCCGATCCACTAATCCTTCTTTACTGCATCCCTCACTCCCACACATTGACGAATTCACACGGAAATTGCGTCGCTTTGATGAAATATTTGTTCTAAGACATTTCCTTCTAAATCGAGTAACGTTTCTATTTAAACGACAGGATTTTCTTTTGGGATACGACAATCTCATTTCCGATCCACTAATCCTTCTTTTCTGCATCCCTCACTCCCACACATTGGCGAATTCACACGGAAATTGCGTCGCTATGAAATACTATGTGTTCTAAGACATTTCCTTCTAAATCGAGTAACGTTTCTATGGAAACGACAGGATTTTCTTTTGGGCTACGACAATCACATTTCCGATCCACTAATCCTTCTTTACTGCATCCCTCACTCCCACATATTGACGAATTCACACGGAAATTGCGTCGCTATGGAATACTATGTGTTCTAAGACATTTCCTTCTAAATCGAGTAACGTTTCTATGGAAACGACAGGATTTCTTTTGGGATACGACATTCTCATTTCCGATCCACTAATCCTTGTTTACTGCATCCCTCACTCCCACTCATTGACGAATTCACACGGAAATTGCGTCGCTATGAAGTACTATGTGTTCTATGACTTCTCCATCTAAATCGAGTATCGTTTCTGTGGAAACGACAAACTTTTCTTTTGCGATACGACTATCTCCTTCTCGATTCACTATTCCTTCTTTATTGCATCCCTAGCTCCCTGACATTGACGAATTATCACAGAAATTGAGTCGCTATGAAATACTATGGGTTCTATGACTTCTCCTTCAAAATCGAGTAACGTTTCTATGGAAACGACAGTATTTTCTTTTGGGATACGACAATCTCATTTCCGATCCACTAATCCTTCTTTACTGCATCCCTAACTCCCACTCACTGAAGAATTCACACGCAAATTGCTTCGCAATGAAATACTATGTGTTCTAAGACATTTCCTTCTAAATCGAGTAACGTTTCTATGGAAACGACAGGATTTTCTTTTGGGATACGACAATCACATTTCCGATCCACTAATCCTTCTTTACTGCATCCCTCACTCCCACACATTAAAGAATTCACACGGAAATTGCGTCGCTATGAAATACTATGTGTTCTAAGACATTTCCTTCTAAATCGAGTAACATTTGTATGGAAACGACAGGATTTCTTTTGGGATACGACAATCTCATTTCCGATCCACTAATCCTTCTTTACTGCATCCCTCACTCCCACTCATTGACGAATTCACACGGAAATTGCGTCGCTATGAAAAACTTTGTGTTCAATGACTTCTCCTTCTAAATCGAGTAACGTTACTATGCAAACGATAAGATTTTCTTCTGGGATACGACAATCTCATTTCCGATCCACTAATCCTTCTTTACTGCATCCCTCACTCCCACAGATTGACGAATTCACTCGGAAATTGCGTCGCTATGAAATACTATGTGTTCTAAGACATTTCCTTCTAAATCGAGTAACGTTTCTATGGAAACGACAGGATTTCTTTTGGGATACGACAATCTCATTTCCGATCCACTAATCCTTCTTTACTGCATCCCTCACTCCCACAGATTGAAGAATTCACACGAAAATTGCGTCGCTATGAAATACTATGTGTTCTATGACATTTCCTACTAAATCGAGTAACGTTTCTATGGAAACGACAGGATTTTCATTTGGGATACGACAATCACATTTCCGATCCACTAATCCTTCTTTACTGCATCCCTCACTCCCACACATTGGCGAATTCACACGGAAATTGCGTCGCTATGAAATACTATATGTTCTAAGACATTTCCTTCTAAATCGAGTAACGTTTCTACGGAAACGACAGGATTATCTTTTGGGATACGACAAACTCATTTCCGATCCACTAATCCTTCTTTACTGCATCCCTCACTCCCACACACTGACGAATTCACACGGAAATTGCGTCGATATGAAATACTATGTGTTTTATGACATCTCCTTCTAAATCGAGTAACGTTTCTATGGAAACGACAGGATTTTCTTTTGGGATACGGCAATCTCATTTCCGATCCCCTAATCCTTCTTTACTGCATCCCTCACTCCCACTCATTGACGAATACACACGGAAATTGCGTCGCTATGAGATACTATGTGTTCTAAGGCATTTCCTTCTAAATCGAGTAACGTTTCTATGGAAACGACAGGATTTTCTTTTGGGATACGACAATCTCATTTCCGATCCACTAATCCTTCTTTACTGCATCCCTCACTCCCACAGATTGACGAATTCACACGGAAATTGCGTCGCTATGAAATACTATGGGTTCTAAGACATTTCCTTCTAAATCGAGTAACGTTTCTATGGAAACGACAGGATTTTCTTTTGGGATACGACAATCACATTTCCGATCCACTAATCCTTCTTTCCTGCATCCCTCACTCCCACACATTGACGAATTCACACGGAAATTGCGTCGCTATGAAATACTATGTGTTCTAAGACATTTCCTTCTAAATCGAGTAACGTTTCTAAGGAAACGACAGGATTTTCTTTTGGGATACGACAATCACATTTCCGATCCACTAATCCTTCTTTACTGCATCCCTCACTCCCACATATTGACGAATTCACACGGAAATTGCGTCGCTATGAAATACTATGTGTTCTAAGACATTTCCTTCTAAATCGAGTAACGTTTCTATGGAAACGACAGGATTTCTTTTGGGATAAGACAATCTCATTTCCGATCCACTAATCCTTCTTTACTGCATCCCTCACTCCCACAGATTGACGAATTCACACGGAAATTGAGTCGCTATGAAATACTATGTGTTCTAAGACATGTCCTTCTAAATCGAGTAACGTTTCTACGGATACGACAGGATTATCTTTTGGGATACGACAATCTCATTTCCGATCCACTAATCCTTCCTTACTGCATCCCTCACTCCCACTCATTGACGAATTCACACGCAAATTGCGTCGCTATGATATACTATGGGTTCTATGACTTCTCCTTCTAAATCGAGTAACGTTTCCATGGAAACGACAGGATTTTCTTTTGGGTTACGACAATCTCATTTCCGATCCACTAATCCTTCTTTATTGCATCCCTCACTCCCACTCATTGACGAATTCACACGGAAATTGCGTCGCTATGAAATTCTATGGGTTCTATGAGTTCTCCTTCAAAATCGAGTAACGTTTCTATGGAAACGACAGGATTTTCTTTTGGGATACGACAATCTCATTTCGGATCCACTAATCCTTCTTTACTGCATCCCTAACTCCCACTCATTGACGAATTCACACGGAAATTGCGTCGCCATGAAATATTATATGTTCTAAGACATTTCCTTCTAATTCGAGTAACGTTTCTATGGAAACGACAGGATTTTCTTTTGGGATACGACTATCTCATTTCCGATCCACTAATCCTTCTTTACTGCATACCTCACTCCCACTCATTGACGAATTCACACGGAAATTGCGTCGCTATGAATTACTATGTGTTCTAAGACATTTACTCCTAAATCGAGTAACGCTTCTATGGAAACGACAGGATTTTCTTTTGGGATACGACAATCACATTTCCGATCCTCTAATCCTTCTTTACTGCGTCCCTCACTCCCACACATTGACGAATTCACACGGAAATTGCGTCACTATGAAAAACTATGTGTTCTAAAACATTTCCTTCAAAATCGAGTAACGTTTCTATGGAAACGACAGGATTATCTTTTGGGATACGACAATCTCATTTCCGATCCACTAATCCTTCTTTACTGCATCCCTCACTCCCACTCATTGACTAATTCACACGGAAATTGCGTCGCTATGAAATACTATGGGTTCTATGACTTCTCCTTCTAAATCGAGTAACGTTTCTATATAAACGACAGGATTTTCTTTTGGGATACGACAATCTCATTTCCGATCCACTAATCCTTCTTTACTGCATCCCTCACTCCCACTCATTGACGAATTCACACGGAAATTGCGTCGCTATGAAATAATATGGGTTCTATGATTTCTCCTTCTAAATCGAGTATCGTTTCTATGGAAACGACTGGCTTTTATTTTGCGATACGAGTATCTCCTTCTCGATACACTATTCCTTCTTTATTGCATCCATAGCTCGCTCACATTGACGAATTAACACAGAAATTTAGTCGCTTTGAAATACTATGTGTTCTACGACTTCTCCTTCTAAATCGAGTAACGTTTCTATGGAAACGACAGGATTTTCTTTTGGGATACGACAATCTCATTTCCGATCCACTAATCCTTCTTTACAGCATCCCTCACTCCCACTCATTGACGAATTCACACGGAAATTGCGTTGCTATGAAATACTATGTGTTCTAAGACACTTCCTTCTAAATCGAGTAACGTTTCTATGGAAACGACAGGATTTTCTTTTAGGATACGGCAATCACATTTCCGATCCACTAATCCTTTTTTACTGCATCCCTCAATCCCACACATTGACGAATTAACACAGCAATTGCGTCGCAATGAAATACTATGGGTTCTATGACTTCTCCATCTAAATCGAGTATCGTTTCTATGGAAACGACTGGCTTTCTTCTGCGATACGAGTATGTCCTTCTCGATGCACTATTCCTTCTTTATTGCATCCATAGCTCGCTCACATTGACGAATTAGCACAGAAATTTAGTCGCTATGAAATACTATGTGTTCTACGACATTTCCTTCTAAATCGAGTAACGTTTCTATGGAAACGACAAGATTTTCTTTAGGGATACGACAATCTCATTTCCGATCAACTAATCCTTCTTTACTGCATCCCTCACTCCCACAGATTGACGAATTCACGCGGAAATTGCGTCGCTATGAAATAATATGGGTTCTATGATTTCTCCTCCTAAATCGAGTATCGTTTCTATGGAAACGACTGGCTTTCTTTTGCGATACGAGTATCTCCTTCTCGATGCACTATTCCTTCTTTATTGCCTCCATAGCTCGCTCACATTGACGAATTAACACAGAAATTTAGTCGCTTTGAAATACTATGTGTTCTATGACTTCTCCTTCTAAATCGAGTAACGTTTCTATGGAAACGTCAGGATTTTCTTTTGGGATACGACAATCTCATTTCCGATCCACTAATCCTTCTTTACTGCATCCCTCACTCCCACTCTTTGAAGAATTCACACGGAAATTGCGTCGCTATGAAATACTATGTGTTCTATGCCGTTTCCTCCTAAATCGAGTAACGTTTCTTTGGAAACGACAGGATTTTCTTTTGGGATACGACAATCACATTTCCGATCCACTAATCCTTCTTTACTTCATCCCTCACTCCCACACATTGACGAATTCACACGGAAATTGCGTCGCTATGATAAAATATTTGTTCTAAGACATTTCCTTCTAAATCGAGTAACGTTTCTATGGAAACGACCGGATTTTCTTTTGGGATACGACAACCTCATTTCCGATCCACTAATCCTTCTTTACAGGATCCCTCACTACCACTCATTGACGAATTCACACGGAAATTGCGTCGCTATGAAATAATATGGGTTCTATGATTTCTCCTTCTAAATCGAGTAACGTTTCTATGGAAGCGACAGGATTTTCTTCTGGGATACGACAATCTCATTTCCGATCCACTAATCTTTCTTTACAGCATCCCTCACTCCCACTCATTGACGAATTCACACGGAAATTGCGTTGCTATGAAATACTACGTGTTCTAAGACATTCCCTTCTAAATCGAGTAACGTTTCTATGGAAACGACAAGATTTTCTTTAGGGATACGACAATCTCATTTCCGATCCACTAATCCTTCTTTTAATGCATCCCCCACTCCCACAGATTGGCGAATTCACACGGAAATTGCGTCGCTATGAAATACTATGTGTTCTAAGACATTTCCTTCTAAATCGAGTAACTTTTCTAAGGAAACGACAGGATTGTCTTTTGGGATACGACGATCACATTTCCGATCCACTAATCCTTCTTTACTGCATCCCTCACTCCCACACATTGACGAATTCACACGGAAATTGCGTCGCTATGAAATACTATGTGTTCTAAGACATTTCCTTCTAAATCGAGTAACGTTTCTATGGAAACGATAGGATTTTCTTTTTGGATACGACAATCTCATTTCCGATCCACTAATCCTTTACTCCATCCCTCACTCCCACATATTGGCGAATTCACACGGAAATTGCGTCGCTATGAAAAACTATGTGTTCTAAGAAATTTCCTTCTAAATCGAGTAACGCTTCTATGGAAACGACAGGATTTTCCTTTGGGATACGACAAACTCATTTCCGATCCACTAATCTTTCTTTACAGCATCCCTCACTCCCACTCATTGACGAATTCACACGGAAATTGCGTCGCTATGAAATACTATGTGTTCTAAGACATTTCCCTCTAAATCGAGTAACGTTTCTATGGAAACGACAGGATTTTCTTTTGGGATACGACAATCTCATTTCCGATCCACTAATCCTTCTTTACTGCATCCCTCACTCCCACAGATTGACGAATTCACACGGAAATTGCGTCGCTATGAAATACTATGTGTTCTAAGACATTTCCTTCTAAATCGAGTAACGTTTCTAAGGAAACGACAGGATTGTCTTTTGGGATACGACGATCACATTTCCGATCCACTAATCCTTCTTTACTGCATCCCTCACTCCCACACATTGACGAATTCACACGGAAATTGCGTCGCTATGAAATACTATGTGTTCTAAGAAATTTCCTTCTAAATCGAGTAACGCTTCTATGGAAACGACAGGATTTTCCTTTGGGATACGACAATCTCATTTCCGATCCACTAACCCTTCTTTACTGCATCCCTCACTCCCATTGACGAATTCACATGGAAATTGCGTCGCTATGAAATAATATGGGTTCTATGATTTCTCCTTCTAAATCGAGTATCGTTTCTATGGAAACGACTGGATTTTATTTTGCGATACGAGTATCTCCTTCTCGATGCACTATTCCTTCTTTATTGCATCCATAGCTCGCTCACATTGACGAATTAACACAGAAATTTAGTCGCTTTGAAATACTATGTGTTCTACGACCTCTCCTTCTAAATCGAGTAACGTTTCTATGGAAACGACAGGATTTTCTTTTGGGATACGACAATCTCATTTCCGATCCACTAATCCTTCTTTACTGCATCCCTCACTCCCACTCATTGAAGAATTCACACGGAAATTGCGTCGCTATGAAATACTATGTGTTCTAAGCCATTTCCTCCTAAATCGAGTAACATTTCTATGGAAACGACAGGATTTTCTTTTGGGTTACGACAATCACTTTTCCGGTCCACTAATCCTTCTTTACTGCATCCCTCACTCCCACACATTGACGAATTCACACGGAAATTGCGTCGTTATGATGAAATATTTGTTCTAAGACATTTCCTTCTAAATCGAGTAACGTTTCTATGGAAACGACAGGATTTTCTTTTGGGATACGACAATCTCATTTCCGATCCACTAATCCTTCTTTTCTGCATCCCTCACTCCCACACATTGGCGAATTCACACGGAAATTGCGTCGCTATGAAATACTATGTGTTCTAAGACATTTCCTTCTAAATCGAGTAACGTTTCTATGGAAACGACAGGATTTTCTTTTGGGCTACGACAATCACATTTCCGATCCACTAGTCCTTCTTTACTGCATCCCTCACTCCCACATATTGACGAATTCACACGGAAATTGCGTCGCTATGGAATACTATGTGTTCTAAGACATTTCCTTCTAAATCGAGTAACGTTTCTATGGAAACGACAGGATTTCTTTTGGGATACGACAATCTCATTTCCGATCCACTAATCCTTCTTTACTGCATCCCTCACTCCCACTCATTGACGAATTCACACGGAAACTGCGTCGCTATCAAGTACTATGTGTTCTATGACTTCTCCATCTAAATCGAGTATCGTTTCTGTGGAAACGACAAGCTTTTCTTTTGCGATACGAGTATCTCCTTCTCGATGCACTATTCCTTCTCTATTGCATCCCTAGCTCCCTGACATTGACGATTTATCACAGAAATTGAGTCGCTATGAAATACTAGGGGTTCTATGACTTCTCCTTCAAAATCGAGTAACGTTTCTATGGAAACGACAGTATTTTCTTTTGGGATACGACAATCTCATTTCCGATCCACTAATCCTTCTTTACTGCATCCCTAACTCCCACTCACTGAAGAATTCACACGCAAATTGCTTCGCAATGAAATACTACGTGTTCTAAGACATTTCCTTCTAAATCGAGTAACGTTTCTATGGAAACGACAGGATTTTCTTTTGGGATACGACAATCACATTTCCGATCCACTAATCCTTCTTTACTGCATCCCTCACTCCCACACATTAACGAATTCACACGGAAATTGCGTCGCTATGAAATACTATGTGTTCTAAGACATTTCCTTCTAAATCGAGTAACATTTGTATGGAAACGACAGGATTTCTTTTGGGATACGACAATCTCATTTCCGATCCACTAATCCTTCTTTACTGCATCCCTCACTCCCACTCATTGACGAATTCACACGGAAATTGCGTCGCTATGAAAAACTATGTGTTCTATGACTTCTCCTTCTAAATCGAGTAACGTTTCTATGCAAACGATAAGATTTTCTCCTGGGATACGACAATCTCATTTCCGATCCACTAATCCTTCTTTACTGCATCCCTCACTCCCACAGATTGACGAATTCACACGGAAATTGCGTCGCTATGAAATACTATGTGTTCTAAGACATTTCCTTCTAAATCGAGTAACGTTTCTATGGAAACGACAGGATTTTCTTTTGGGATACGACAAACTCATTTCCGATCCACTAATCCTTCTTTACTGCATCCCTCACTCCCAAACACTGATGAATTCACACGGAAATTGCGTCGATATGAAATACTATGGGTTGTATGACTTCTCCTTCAAAATCGAGTAACGTTTCTATGGAAACGACGGGATTTTCTTTTGGGATACGACAATCTCATTTCCGATCCACTAATCCTTCTTTACTGCATCCCTCACTCCCACTCATTGACGAATTCACACGGAAATTGCGTCGCTATGAAGTACTATGTGTTCTATGACTTCTCCTTCTAAATCGAGTATCGTTTCTGTGGAAACGACAAGCTTTTCTTTTGCGATACGAGTATTTCCTTCTCGATGCACTATTCCTTCTTTATTGCATCCCTAGCTCCCTCACATTGACGAATTATCACAGAAATTGAGTCGCTATGATATACTATGGGTTCTATGACTTCTCCTTCTAAATCGAGTAACGTTCCTATGGAAACGACAGGATATTCTTTTGGGAAACGACAATCTCATTTCCGATCCACTAATCCTTCTTTACTGCATCCCTCACTTCCACTCATTGACGAATTCACACGAAATTTCGTCGCTATGAAATACTATGTGTTCTAAGACATTTTCTTCTAAATCGAGTAACGTTTCTATGGAAACGACAGGATTTTCTTTTGGGATACGACAATCTCATTTCCGATCCACTAATCCTTCTTTACTGCATCCCTCACTCCCACAGATTGAAGAATTCACACGAAAATTGCGTCGCTATGAAATACTATGTGTTCTATGACATTTCCTACTAAATCGAGTAACGTTTCTATGGAAACGACAGGATTTTCTTTTGGGATACGACAATCACATTTCCGATCCACTAATCCTTCTTTACTGCATCCCTCACTCCCACACATTGGCGAATTCACACGGAAATTGCGTCGCTATGAAATACTATGTGTTCTAAGACATTTCCTTCTAAATCGAGTAACGTTTCTACGGAAACGACAGGATTATCTTTTGGGATACGACAAACTCATTTCCGATCCACTAATCCATCTTTACTGCATCCCTCACTCCCACACACTGACGAATTCACACGGAAATTGCGTCGATATGAAATACTATGTGTTGTATGACTTCTCCTTCTAAATCGAGTAACGTTTCTATGGAAACGACAGGATTTTCTTTTGGGATACGGCAATCTCATTTCCGATCCCCTAATCCTTCTTTACTGCATCCCTCACTCCCACTCATTGACGAATACACACGGAAATTGCGTCGCTATGAAATACTATGTGTTCTAAGGCATTTCTTTCTAAATCGAGTAACGTTTCTATGGAAACGACAGGATTTTCTTTTGGGATACGACAATCTCATTTCCGATCCACTAATCCTTCTTTACTGCATCCCTCACTCCCACAGATTGACGAATTCACACGGAAATTGCGTCGCTATGAAATACTATGGGTTCTAAGACATTTCCTTCTAAATCGAGTAACGTTTCTATGGAAACGACAGGATTTTCTTTTGGGATACGACAATACATTTCCGATCCACTAATCCTTCTTTACTGCATCCCTCACTCCCACACATTGACGAATTCACACGGAAATTGCGTCGCTATGAAATACTATGTGTTCTAAGACATTTCCTTCTAAATCGAGTAACGTTTCTAAGGAAACGACAGGATTTTCTTTTGGGATACGACAATCACATTTCCGATCCACTAATCCTTCTTTACTGCATCCCTCACTCCCACATATTGACGAATTCACACGGAAATTGCGTCGCTATGAAATACTATGTGTTCTAAGACATTTCCTTCTCAATCGAGTAACGTCTCTATGGAAACGACAGGATTTCTTTTGGGATAAGACAATCTCATTTCCGATCCACTAATCCTTCTTTACTGCATCCCTCACTCCCACAGATTGACGAATTCACACGGAAATTGAGTCGCTATGAAATACTATGTGTTCTAAGACATGTCCTTCTAAATCGAGTAACGTTTCTACGGATACGACAGGATTATCTTTTGGGATACGACAATCTCATTTCCGATCCACTAATCCTTCCTTACTGCATCCCTCACTCCCACTCATTGACGAATTCACACGGAAATTGCGTCGCTATGAAATACTATGGGTTCTATGACTTCTCCTTCTAAATCGAGTAACGTTTCCATGGAAACGACAGGATTTTCTTTTGGGATACGACAATCTCATTTCCGATCCACTAATCCTTCTTTATTGCATCCCTCACTCCCACTCATTGACGAATTCACACGGAAATTGCGTCGCTATGAAATACTATGGGTTCTATGAGTTCTCCTTCAAAATCGAGTAACGTTTCTATGGAAACGACAGGATTTTCTTTTGGGATACGACAATCTCATTTCGGATCCACTAATCCTTCTTTACTGCATCCCTAACTCCCACTCATTGACGAATTCACACGGAAATTGCGTCGCCATGAAATACTATATGTTCTAAGACATTTCCTTCTAATTCGAGTAACGTTTCTATGGAAACGACAGGATTTTCTTTTGGGATACGACTATCTCATTTCCGATCCACTAATCCTTCTTTACTGCATAAATCACTCCCACTCATTGACGAATTCACACGGAAATTGCGTCGCTATGAATTACTATGTGTTCTAAGACATTTACTCCTAAATCGAGTAACGCTTCTATGGAAACGACAGGATTTTCTTTTGGGATACGACAATCACATTTCCGATCCTCTAATCCTTCTTTACTGCATCCCTCACTCCCATACATTGACGAATTCACACGGAAATTGCGTCACTATGAAAAACTATGTGTTCTAAAACATTTCCTTCAAAATCGAGTAACGTTTCTATGGAAACGACAGGATTATCTTTTGGGATACGACAATCTCATTTCCGATCCACTAATCGTTCTTTACTGCATCCCTCACTCCCACTCATTGACGAATTCACACGGAAATTGCGTCGCTATGAAATAATATGGGTTCTATGATTTCTCCTTCTAAATCGAGTATCGTTTCTATGGAAACGACTGGCTTTTATTTTGCGATACGAGTATCTCCTTCTCGATGCACTATTCCTTCTTTATTGCATCCATAGCTCGCTCACATTGACGAATTAACACAGAAATTTAGTCGCTTTGAAATACTATGTGTTCTACGACTTCTCCTTCTAAATCGAGTAACGTTTCTATGGAAACGACAGGATTTTCTTTTGGGATACGACAATCTCATTTCCGATCCACTAATCCTTCTTTACTGCATCCCTCACTCCCAGTCATTGAAGAATTCACACGGAAATTGCGTCGCTATGAAATACTATGTGTTCTAAGCCATTTCCTCCTAAATCGAGTAACATTTCTATGGAAACGACAGGATTTTCTTTTGGGATACGACAATCACTTTTGCGATCCACTAATCCTTCTTTACTGCATCCCTCACTCCCACACATTGACGAATTCACACGGAAATTGCACACTATGATGAAATATTTGTTCTAAGACATTTCCCTCTAAATCGAGTAACGTTTCTATGGAAACGACAGGATTTTCTTTTGGGATACGACAATCTCATTTCCGATCGACTAATCCTTCTTTTCTGCATCCCTCACTCCCACTCATTGACGAATTCACACGGAAATTGCGTCGCTATGAAATAATATGGGTTCTATGATTTCTCCTTCTAAATCGAGTAACGTTTCTATGGAAACGACAGGATTTTCTTTTGGGATACGACAATCTCATTTCCGATCCACTAATCCTTCTTTACAGCATCCCTCACTCCCACTCATTGACGATTTCACACGGAAATTGCGTTGCTATGAAATACTATGTGTTCTAAGACACTTCCTTCTAAATCGAGTAACGTTTCTATGGAAACGACAGGATTTTCTTTTGGGATACGGCAATCACATTTCCGATCCACTAATCCTTTTTTACTGCATCCCTCACTCCCACACATTGACGAATTAACACAGCAATTACGTCGCAATGAAATACTATGGGTTCTATGACTTCTCCATCTAAATCGAGTATCGTTTCTATGGAAACGACTGGCTTTCTTTTGCGATACGAGTATGTCCTTCTCGATGCACTATTCCTTCTTTATTGCATCCATAGCTCGCTCACATTGACGAATTAGCACAGAAATTTAGTCGCTATGAAATACTATGTGTTCTACGACATTACCTTCTAAATCGAGTAACGTTTCTATGGAAACAACAAGATTTTCTTTAGGGATACGACAATCTCATTTCCGATCAACTAATCCTTCTTTACTGCATCCCTCACTCCCACAGATTGACGAATTCACACGGAAATTGCGTCGCTATGAAATACTATGTGTTCTAAGACATTTCCTTCCAAATCGAGTAACGTTTCTATGGAAACGACAGGATTGTCTTTTGGGGTACGACGATCACATTTTCGATCCACTAATCCTACTTTACTGCATCCCTCACTCCCACACATTGACGAATTCACACGGAAATTGCGTCGCTATGAAATACTATGTGTTCTAAGACATTTCCTTCTAAATCGAGTAACGTTTATATGGAAACGACAGGATTTTCTTTTTGGATACGACAATCTCATTTCCGATCCACTAATCCTTCTTTACTCCATCCCTCACTCCCACATATTGGCGAATTCACACGGAAATTGCGTCGCTAAAAAATACTATGGGTTCTAAGACATTTCCTTCTAAATCGAGTAACGCTTCTATGGAAACGACAGGATTTTCTTTTGGGATACGACAATCTCATTTCCGATCCACTAATCGTTCTTTACTGCCTCCCTCACTCCCACTCATTGACGAATTCACACGGAAATTGCGTCGCTATGAAATACTATGTGTTCTAAGACATTTCCTTCTAAATCGAGTAACGTTTCTATGAATACGACAGGATTTTCTTTTGGGATACGACAATCCCATTTCCGATCCACTAATCCTTCTTTACTGCATCCCTCACTCCCACTCATTGACGAATTGACACGGAAATTGCGTCGCTATGAAATACTATGTGTTCTAAGACATTTCCCTTTAAATCGAGTAACGTTTCTGTGGAAACGACAGGATTTTCTTTTTGGATACGGCAATCCCATTTCCGATCCACTAATCCTTTACTCCATCCCTCACTCCCACATATTGGCGAATTCACACGGAAATTGCGTCGCTATGAAATACTATGTGTTCTAAGAAATTTCCTTCTAAATCGAGTAACGCTTCTATGGAAACGACAGGATTTTCTTTTGGGATACGACAATCTCATTCCCGTTCCACTAATCCTTCTTTACTGCATCCCTCACTCCCACTCATTGACGAATTCACACGGAAATTGCGTCGCTATGAAATACTATGTGTTCTAAGACATTTCCTTCTAAATCGAGTAACGTTTCTGTGGAAACGACAGGATATTCTTTTGGGATACGACAATCTCATTTCCGATCCACTAATCCTTCATTACTGCATCCCTCACTCCCACTCATTGACGAATTCACACGGAAATTGCGTCGCTTTAAAATAATATGGGTTCTATGATTTCTCCTTCTAAATCGAGTAACGTTTGTATGGAAACGACAGGATTTTCTTTTGGGATACGACAATCTCATTTCCGATCCACTAATCCTTCTTTACAGCATCCCTCACTCCCACTCATTGACGAATTCACACGGAAATTGCGTCGCTATGAAATACTATGTGTTCTAAGACATTTCCTTCTAAATCGAGTAACGTTTCTATGGAAACGACAGGATTTTCTTTTGGGATACGACAATCACATTTCCGATCCACTAATCCTTTTTTACCTCATCCCTCACTCCCACACATTGACGAATTAACACAGCAATTGCGTCGCAATGAAATACTATGGGTTCTATGACTTCTCCTTATAAATCGAGTATCGTTTCTATGGAAACGACTGGCTTTCTTTTGCGATACGAGTATCTCCTTCTCGATGCACTATTCCTTCTTTATTGCATCCATAGCTCGCTCACATTGACGAATTAACACAGAAATGTAGTCGCTATGAAATACTATGTGTTCTATGACTTCTCCTTCTAAATCGAGTAACGTTTCTATGGAAACGACTGGATTTTCTTTTGGAATACGACAATCTCATGTCCGATCAACTAATCCTTATTTACTGCATCCCTCACTCCCACTCATTGACGAATTCACACGGTAATTGCGTCGCTATGAAATACTATGTGTTCTAAGCCATTTCCTCCTAAATCGAGTAACGTTTCTATGGAAACGACAGGATTTTCTTTTGGGATACGACAATCACATTTCCGATCCACTAATCCTTCTTTACTGCATCCCTCACTCCCACTCATTGACGAATTCACACGGAAAGTGCGTCGCTATGAAATAATATGGGTTCTATGATTTCTCGTTCTAAATCGAGTAACGTTTCTATGGAAACGACAGGATTTTCTTTTGGGAATCGACAATCTCATTTCCGATCCACTAATCCTTCTTTACAGCATCCCTCACTCCCACTCATTGACGATTTCACACGGAAATTGCGTCGCTATGAAATACTATGTGTTCTAAGACATTTCCTTCTAAATCGAGTAACGTTTCTATGGAAACGATAGGATTTTCTTTTTGGATACGACAATCTCATTTCCGATCCACTAATCCTTTACTCCATCCCTCACTACCACATATTGGCGAATTCACACGGAAATTGCGTCGCTATGAAATACTATGTGTTCTAAGAAATTTCCTTCTAAATCGAGTAACGCTTCTATGGAAACGACAGGATTTTCTTTTGGGATACGACAATCTCATTTCCGATCCACTAATCCTTCTTTACTGCATCCCTCACTCCCACCCATTGACGAATTCACACGGAAATTGCGTCGCTATGAAATATTATGTGTTCTAAGACATTTCCATCTAAATCGAGTAACGTTTCTATGGAAACGACAGGATTTTCTATTGGGATACGACAATCTCATTTCCGATCCACTAATCCTTCTTCACTGCATCCCTCACTCCCACTCATTGACGAATTCACACGGAAATTGCGTCGCTATGAAATACTATGTGTTCTAAGACATTTCCCTCTAAATCGAGTAACGTTTCTATGGAAACGACAGGATGTTCTTTTGGGATACGACAATCTCATTTCCGATCCACTAATCCTTCTTTACTGCATCCCTCACTCCCACTCATTGACGAATTCACACGGAAATTGCGTCGCTATGTAATACTATGTGTTCTAAGGCATTTCCTTCTAAATCGAGTAACGTTTCTGTGGAAACGACAGGATTTTCTTTTAGGATACGACAATCTCATTTTCGATCCACTAATACTTTTTTACCTCATCCCTCACTCCCACACATTGACGAATTAACACGGCAATTGCGTCGCAATGAAATACTATGGGTTCTATGACTTCTCCTTATAAATCGAGTATCGTTTCTATGGAAACGACCGGCTTTCTTTTGCGATACGAGTACCTCCTTCTCGATGCACTATTCCTTCTTTATTGCATCCATAGCTCGCTCACATTGACGAATTAACACAGAAATTTAGTCGCTATGAAATACTATGTGTTCTATGACTTCTCCTTCTAAATCGAGTAACGTTTCTATGGAAACAACAGGATTTTCTTTTGGGATACGACAATCTCATGTCCGATCCACTAATCCTTATTTACTGCATCCCTCACTCCCACTCATTGACGAATTCACACGGAAATTGCGTCGCTATGAAATACTATGTGTTCTAAGCCATTTCCTCCTAAATCGAGTAACGTTTCTATGAAGACGACAGGATTTTCTTTTGGGATACGACAATCACATTTCCGATCCACTAATCCTTCTTTACTGCATCCCTCACTCCCACTCATTGACGAATTCACACGGAAATTGCGTCGCTATGAAATAATATGGGTTCTATGATTTCTCCTTCTAAATCGAGTAACGTTACTATGGAAACGACAGGATTTTCTTTTGGGATACGACAATCTCATTTCCGATCCACTAATCCTTCTTTACTGCATCCCTCACTCCCACAGATTGACGAATTCACACGGAAATTACGTCGCTATGAAATACTATGTGTTCTAAGACATTTCCTTCTAAATCGAGTGACGTTTCTATGGAAACGACAGGATTTTCTTTTGGGATACGTCAATCTCATTTCCGATCCATTAATCATTCTTTACTGCATCCCTCACTCCCACTCATTGACGAATTCACACGGAAATTGCGTCGCTATGAAATACTATGTGTTCAAAGACATTTCCTTCTAAATCGAGTAACGTTTCTGTGGAAACGACAGGATATTATTTTGGGATACGACAATCACAATTGCGATCCACTAATCTTTCTTTACTGCATCCCTCACTCCAACACATTGACGAATTCACACGGAAATTGCGTCGCTATGAAATACTATGTGTTCTAAGACATTTCCTTCTAAATCGAGTAACGTTCCTATGGAAACGACAAGATTTTCTTTAGGGATACGACAATCTCATTTCCGATCCACTAATCCTTCTTTACTGCAACCCTCACTCCCACAGATTGACGAATTCACACGGAAATTGCGTCGCTATGAAATACTATGTGTTCTAAGACATTTCCTTCTAAATCGAGTAACGTTTCTATGGAAACGACAGGATTTTCTTTTGGGATACGACATTCTCATTTCCGATCCACTAATCCTTCATTACTGCATCCCTCACTCCCACTCATTGACGAATTCACACGGAAATTGCGTCGCTATGAAATACTATGGGTTCTATGACTTCTCCTTCTAAATCGAGTAACGTTTCTATGGAAACGACTGGATTTTCTTTTGGGATCCGACAATCTCAATTCCGATTGACTAATCCTTCTTTACTGCATCCCTCACTCCCACTCATTGACGAATTCACACGGAAATTGCGTCGCTATGAAATACTATTGGTTCTATGACTTCTCCTTCTAAATCTAGTTACGTTTCTACGGAAACGACTGGATTTTCTTTTGGGATACGACAATCTCATTTCCGATACACTAATCCTTCTTTCTGCATCCCTCACTCCCACACATTGACGAATTCACACGGAAATTGCGTCGCTATGAAATACTATGTGTTCTAAGTCATTTCCTTTTAAATCGAGTGACGTTTCTATGAAAACGACAGGATTTTCTTTTGGGATACGACAATCACATTTCCGATCCACTAATCCTTCTTTACTGCATCCCTCACTCCCACACATTGACGAATTAACAAAGCAATTGCGTCGCAATGAAATACCATGGGTTCTATGACTTCTCCTTCTAAATCGAGTATCCTTTCTATGGAAACGACTGGCTTTTCTCTTGCCATACGAGTATCTCCTTCTCGATGCACTATTCCTTCTTTATTGCATCCCTAGCTCCCTCACATTGACGAATTAACACAGAAATTGAGTCGCTATGAAATACTATGGGTTCTATAACTTCTCCTTCTAAATCGTGTAACGTTTCTATGGAAACGACAGGATTTTCTTTTCGGATACGACAATCTCATTTCCGATCCACTAATCCTTCTTTACTGCATCCCTCACTCCCACTCATTGACGAATTCACACGGAAATTGCGTCCCTATGAAATACTATGTGTTCTAAGACATTTCCTTCTAAATCGAGTAACGTTTCTATGGAAACGACGGGATTTTCTTTTGGGATACTACAATCACATTTCCGATCCACTAATCCTTCTTTACTGCATCCCTCACTCCCACTCATTGACGAATTCACACGGAAATTGCGTCGCTATGAAATACTATGGGTTCTATGACTTCTCCTTCAAAATCGAGTATCGTTTCAATGGAAACGACAGGATTTTCTTTTGGGATACGACAATCTCATTTCCGATCCACTAATCCTTCTTTACTGCATCCCTAACTCCCACTCATTGACGAATTCACACGGAAATTGCGTCGCAATGAAATACGAGGGCAGTTCAATAAGTAATCCAACACATTTTTTTTCTGAAACAGGGGTTGTTTTATTCAGCATTGAAATACACCAGGTTATTCCCCAATCTTTTAGCTACACAACACTATTTTTCAACGTAATCTCCATTCAATGCTACGGCCTTACGCCACCTTGAAATGAGGGCCTGTATGCCTGCACGGCACCATTCCACTGGTCGATGTCGGAGCCAACGTCGTACTGCATCAATAACTTCTTCATCATCCGCGTAGTGCCTCCCACGGATTGCGTCCTTCATTGGCCCAAACATATGGAAATCCGACGGTGCGAGATCGGGGCTGTAGGGTGCATGAGGAAGAACAGTCCACTGAAGTTTTGTGATCTCCTCTCGGGTGCGAAGACTTGTGTGAGGTCTTGCGTTGTCATGAAGAAGGAGAAGTTCGTTCAGATTTTTGTGCCTAGGAACACGCTGAAGTCGTGTCTTCAATTTCTGAAGAGTAGCACTATACACTTCAGAGTTGATCGTTTGACCATGGGGAAGGACATCGAACAGAATAACCCCTTCAGCGTCCCAGAAGACTGTAACCATGACTTTACCGGCTGAGGGAATGGCTTTAAACTTTTTCGTGGTAGGGGAGTGCGTGTGGCGCCACTCCATTGATTGCCGTTTTCTTTCAGGTTCGAAGTGATGAACCCATGTTTCATCGCCTGTAACAATCTTTGGCAAGAAATTGTCACCCTCAGCCACATGACGAGCAAGCAATTCCGCACAGATGGTTCTCCTTTGCTCTTTATGGTGTTCGGTTCGACAACGAGGGACCCAGCGGGAACAAACCTTTGAATATCCCAACTGGTGAACAATTGTGACAGCACTACCAACAGAGATGTCAAGTTGAGCACTGAGTTGTTTGATGGTGATCCGTCGATCATCTCGAACGAGTGTGTTCGCACGCTCCGCCATTGCAGGAGTCACAGCTGTGCACGGCCGGCCCGCACGCGGGAGATCAGACAGTCTTGCTTGACCTTGCGGCGATGATGACACACGCTTTGCCCAACGACTCACCGTGCTTTTGTACACTGCCAGATCACCGTTGACATTCTGCAAGCGCCTATGAATATCTCAGATGCCCTGGTTTTCCGGCAAAAGAAACTAGATCACTGCCCGTTGTTTGCAACACACATCCGTTACAGACGCCACTTTAACAGCTCCGTACAGCGCTGCTACCTGTCGGAAGTCAATGAAACTATACGAGACGAAGCGGGAATGTTTGAAAATATTCCACAAGAAATTTCCGGTTTTTTCAACCAAAATTGGCCGAGAAAAAAAATGTGTTGCATTACTTATTGAACTGCCCTCGTACTATGTGTTCTAAGACATTTCCTTCTAAATCGAGTAACGTTTCTATGGAAACGACAGGATTTTCTTTTGGGATACGACATTCTCATTTCCGATCCACTAATCCTTCTTTACTGCATCCCTCACTCCCACTCATTGACGAATTCACACGGAAATTGCGTCGTTATGAAATACTATGTGTTCTAAGGCATTTCCTTCTAAATCGAGTAACGTTTCTATGGAAACGACAGGATTTTCTTTTGGGATACGACAATCACATTTCCGATCCACTAATTCTTCTTTACTGCAACCCTCACTCCCACACATTGACAAATTCACACGGAAATTGCGTCGTTATGAAATACTATGTGTTCTAAGGCATTTCCTTCTAAATCGAGTAACGTTTCTATGGAAACGACAGGATTTTCTTTTGGGATACGACATTCTCATTTCCGATCCACTAATCCTTCATTACTGCATCCCTCACTCCCACTCATTGACGAATTCACACGGAAATTGCGTCGTTATGAAATACTATGTGTTCTAAGACATTTCCTTCTAAATCGAGTAACGTTTCTATGGAAACGACAGGATTTTCTTTTGGGATACGACAATCACATTTCCGATCCACTAATTCTTCTTTACTGCAACCCTCACTCCCACACATTGACAAATTCACACGGAAATTGCGTCGTTATGAAATACTATGTGTTCTAAGGCATTTCCTTCTAAATCGAGTAACGTTTCTATGGAAACGACAGGATTTTCTTTTGGGATACGACATTCTCATTTCCGATCCACTAATCCTTCTTTACTGCATCCCTCACTCCCACTCATTGACGAATTCACACGGAAATTGCGTCGTTATGAAATACTATGTGTTCTAAGGCATTTCCTTCTAAATCGAGTAACGTTTCTATGGAAACGACAGGATTTTCTTTTGGGATACGACAATCACATTTCCGATCCACTAATTCTTCTTTATTGCAACCCTCACTCCCACACATTGACAAATTCACACGGAAATTGCGTCGTTATGAAATACTATGTGTTCTAAGGCATTTCCTTCTAAATCGAGTAACGTTTCTATGGAAACGACAGGATTTTCTTTTGGGATACGACAATCACATTTCCGATCCACTAATTCTTCTTTACTGCATCCCTCACTCCCACACATTGACAAATTCACACGGAAATTGCGTCGTTATGAAATACTATGTGTTCTAAGGCATTTCCTTCTAAATCGAGTAACGTTTCTATGGAAACGACAGGATTTTCTTTTGGGATACGACAATCACATTTCCGATCCACTAATTCTTCTTTACTGCAACCCTCACTCCCACACATTGACAAATTCACACGGAAATTGCGTCGTTATGAAATACTATGTGTTCTAAGGCATTTCCTTCTAAATCGAGTAACGTTTCTATGGAAACGACAGGATTTTCTTTTGGGATACGACATTCTCATTTCCGATCCACTAATCCTTCTTTACTGCAACCCTCACTCCCACACATTGACAAATTCACACGGAAATTGCGTCGTTATGAAATACTATGTGTTCTAAGGCATTTCCTTCTAAATCGAGTAACGTTTCTATGGAAACGACAGGATTTTCTTTTGGGATACGACATTCTCATTTCCGATCCACTAATCCTTCATTACTGCATCCCTCACTCCCACTCATTGACGAATTCACACGGAAATTGCGTCGTTATGAAATACTATGTGTTCTAAGACATTTCCTTCTAAATCGAGTAACGTTTCTATGGAAACGACAGGATTTTCTTTTGGGATACGACAATCACATTTCCGATCCACTAATTCTTCTTTACTGCAACCCTCACTCCCACACATTGACAAATTCACACGGAAATTGCGTCGTTATGAAATACTATGTGTTCTAAGGCATTTCCTTCTAAATCGAGTAACGTTTCTATGGAAACGACAGGATTTTCTTTTGGGATACGACATTCTCATTTCCGATAGACTAATCCTTCTTTACTGCATCCCTCACTCCCACTCATTGACGAATTCACACGGAAATTGCGTCGTTATGAAATACTATGTGTTCTAAGACATTTCCTTCTAAATCGAGTAACGTTTCTATGGAAACGACAGGATTTTCTTTTGGGATACGACAATCACATTTCCGATCCACTAATTCTTCTTTACTGCAACCCTCACTCCCACACATTGACAAATTCACACGGAAATTGCGTCGTTATGAAATACTATGTGTTCTAAGGCATTTCCTTCTAAATCGAGTAACGTTTCTATGGAAACGACAGGATTTTCTTTTGGGATACGACAATCACATTTGCATTTCACTAATCTTTCTTTACTGCATCCCTCACTCCAACACATTGACGAATTCACACGGAAATTGCGTCGCTATGAAATACTATGTGTTCTAAGACATTTCCTTCTAAATCGAGTAACGTTTCTATGGAAACGACGGGAATTTCGTTTGGGATACGACAATCTCATTTCCGATCCACTAATCCATCTTTACTGCATCCCTCACTCCCACTCATTGTCGAATTCACACGGAAATTGCGTCACTATGAAATACTATGTGTTCTAAGACATTTCCTTCTAAATCGAGTAACGTTTCTATGGAAACGACAGGATTTTCTTTTGGGATACGACATTCTCATTTCCGATCCACTAATCCTTCATTACTGCATCCCTCACTCCCACTCATTGACGAATTCACACGGAAACTGCGTCGCTATGAAATACTATGGGTTCTATGACTTCTCCTTCTAAATCGAGTAACGTTTCTATGGAAACGACTGGATTTTCTTTTGGGATACGACAATCTCATTTCCGATTGACTAATCCTTCTTTACTGCATCCCTCACTCCCACTCATTGACGAATTCACACGGAAATTGCGTCGCTATGAAATACTATTGGTTCTATGACTTCTCCGTCTAAATCTAGTCACGTTTCTACGGAAACGACTGGATTTTCTTTTGGGATACGACAATCTCCTTTCCGATACACTAATCCTTCTTTCTGCATCCCTCACTCCCACACATTGACGAATTCACACGGAAATTGCGTCGCTATGAAATACTATGGGTTCTATGACTTCTCCTTCTAAATCGAGTAACGTTTCTATGGAAACGACAGGATTTTCCTTTTGGATACGACAATCTCATTTCCGATCCACTAATCCTTCTTTACTCCATCCCTCACTCCCACATATTGGCGAATTCACACGGAAATTGCGTCGCTATGAAATACTATGTGTTCTAAGACATTTCCTTCTAAATCGAGTAACGCTTCTATGGAAACGACAGGATTTTCTTTTGGGATACGACATTCTCATTTCCGATCCACTAATCCTTCTTTACTGCATCCCTCACTCCCACAGATTGACGAATTCACACGGAAATTACGTCGCTATGAAATACTATGTGTTCTAAGACATTTCCTTCTAAATCGAGTGACGTTTCTATGGAAACGACAGGATTTTCTTTTGGGATACGACAATCTCATTTCCGATCCATTAATCATTCTTTACTGCATCCCTCACTCCCACTCATTGACGAATTCACACGGAAATTGCGTCGCTATGAAATACTATGTGTTCAAAGACATTTCCTTCTAAATCGAGTAACGTTTCTGTGGAAACGACAGGATATTATTTTGGGATACGACAATCACATTTGCGATCCACTAATCTTTCTTTACTGCATCCCTCAGTCCAACACATTGACGAATTCACACGGAAATTGCGTCGCTATGAAATACTATGTGTTCTAAGACATTTCCTTCTAAATCGAGTAACGTTCCTATGGAAACGACAAGATTTTCTTGAGGGATACGACAATCTCATTTCCGATCCACTAATCCTTCTTTACTGCAACCCTCACTCCCACAGATTGACGAATTCACACGGAAATTGCGTCGCTATGAAATACTATGGGTTCTATGACTTCTCCTTCTAAATCGAGTAACGTTTCTATGGAAACGACTGGATTTTCTTTTGGGATACGACAATCTCAATTCCGATTGACTAATCCTTCTTTACTGCATCCCTCACTCCCACTCATTGACGAATTCACACGGAAATTGCGTCGCTATGAAATACTATTGGTTCTATGACTTCTCCTTCTAAATCTAGTTACGTTTCTACGGAAACGACTGGATTTTCTTTTGGGATACGACAATCTCATTTCCGATACACTAATCCTTCTTTCTGCATCCCTCACTCCCACACATTGACGAATTCACACGGAAATTGCGTCGCTATGAAATACTATGTGTTCTAAGTCATTTCCTTTTAAATCGAGTGACGTTTCTATGAAAACGACAGGATTTTCTTTTGGGATACGACAATCACATTTCCGATCCACTAATCCTTCTTTACTGCATCCCTCACTCCCACACATTGACGAATTAACAAAGCAATTGCGTCGCAATGAAATACCATGGGTTCTATGACTTCTCCTTCTAAATCGAGTATCCTTTCTATGGAAACGACTGGCTTTTCTCTTGCCATACGAGTATCTCCTTCTCGATGCACTATTCCTTCTTTATTGCATCCCTAGCTCCCTCACATTGACGAATTAACACAGAAATTGAGTCGCTATGAAATACTATGGGTTCTATAACTTCTCCTTCTAAATCGTGTAACGTTTCTATGGAAACGACAGGATTTTCTTTTCGGATACGACAATCTCATTTCCGATCCACTAATCCTTCTTTACTGCATCCCTCACTCCCACTCATTGACGAATTCACACGGAAATTGCGTCCCTATGAAATACTATGTGTTCTAAGACATTTCCTTCTAAATCGAGTAACGTTTCTATGGAAACGACGGGATTTTCTTTTGAGATACTACAATCACATTTCCGATCCACTAATCCTTCTTTACTGCATCCCTCACTCCCACTCATTGACGAATTCACACGGAAATTGCGTCGCTATGAAATACTATGGGTTCTATGACTTCTCCTTCAAAATCGAGTATCGTTTCAATGGAAACGACAGGATTTTCTTTTGGGATACGACAATCTCATTTCCGATCCACTAATCCTTCTTTACTGCATCCCTAACTCCCACTCATTGACGAATTCACACGGAAATTGCGTCGCAATGAAATACGAGGGCAGTTCAATAAGTAATCCAACACATTTTTTTTCTGAAACAGGGGTTGTTTTATTCAGCATTGAAATACACCAGGTTATTCCCCAATCTTTTAGCTACACAACACTATTTTTCAACGTAATCTCCATTCAATGCTACGGCCTTACGCCACCTTGAAATGAGGGCCTGTATGCCTGCACGGCACCATTCCACTGGTCGATGTCGGAGCCAACGTCGTACTGCATCAATAACTTCTTCATCATCCGCGTAGTGCCTCCCACGGATTGCGTCCTTCATTGGCCCAAACATATGGAAATCCGACGGTGCGAGATCGGGGCTGTAGGGTGCATGAGGAAGAACAGTCCACTGAAGTTTTGTGATCTCCTCTCGGGTGCGAAGACTTGTGTGAGGTCTTGCGTTGTCATGAAGAAGGAGAAGTTCGTTCAGATTTTTGTGCCTAGGAACACGCTGAAGTCGTGTCTTCAATTTCTGAAGAGTAGCACTATACACTTCAGAGTTGATCGTTTGACCATGGGGAAGGACATCGAACAGAATAACCCCTTCAGCGTCCCAGAAGACTGTAACCATGACTTTACCGGCTGAGGGAATGGCTTTAAACTTTTTCGTGGTAGGGGAGTGCGTGTGGCGCCACTCCATTGATTGCCGTTTTCTTTCAGGTTCGAAGTGATGAACCCATGTTTCATCGCCTGTAACAATCTTTGGCAAGAAATTGTCACCCTCAGCCACATGACGAGCAAGCAATTCCGCACAGATGGTTCTCCTTTGCTCTTTATGGTGTTCGGTTCGACAACGAGGGACCCAGCGGGAACAAACCTTTGAATATCCCAACTGGTGAACAATTGTGACAGCACTACCAACAGAGATGTCAAGTTGAGCACTGAGTTGTTTGATGGTGATCCGTCGATCATCTCGAACGAGTGTGTTCGCACGCTCCGCCATTGCAGGAGTCACAGCTGTGCACGGCCGGCCCGCACGCGGGAGATCAGACAGTCTTGCTTGACCTTGCGGCGATGATGACACACGCTTTGCCCAACGACTCACCGTGCTTTTGTACACTGCCAGATCACCGTTGACATTCTGCAAGCGCCTATGAATATCTCAGATGCCCTGGTTTTCCGGCAAAAGAAACTAGATCACTGCCCGTTGTTTGCAACACACATCCGTTACAGACGCCACTTTAACAGCTCCGTACAGCGCTGCTACATGTCGGAAGTCAATGAAACTATACGAGACGAAGCGGGAATGTTTGAAAATATTCCACAAGAAATTTCCGGTTTTTTCAACCAAAATTGGCCGAGAAAAAAAATGTGTTGCATTACTTATTGAACTGCCCTCGTACTATGTGTTCTAAGACATTTCCTTCTAAATCGAGTAACGTTTCTATGGAAACGACAGGATTTTCTTTTGGGATACGACAATCACATTTCCGATCCACTAATTCTTCTTTACTGCAACCCTCACTCCCACACATTGACAAATTCACACGGAAATTGCGTCGTTATGAAATACTATGTGTTCTAAGGCATTTCCTTCTAAATCGAGTAACGTTTCTATGGAAACGACAGGATTTTCTTTTGGGATACGACATTCTCATTTCCGATCCACTAATCCTTCATTACTGCATCCCTCACTCGCACTCATTGACGAATTCACACGGAAATTGCGTCGCTATGAAATACTATGGGTTCTATGACTTCTCCTTCTAAATCCAGTAACGTTTCTATGGAAACGACAGTATTTTCTTTTGGGATACGACAATCTCATTTCCGATTGACTAATCCTTCTTTACTGCTTCCCTCACTCCCACTCATTGACGAATTCACACGGAAATTGCGTCGCTATGAAATACTATGTGTTCTAAGACATTTCCTTCTAAATCGAGTAACGTTTCTGTGGAAACGACAGGATTTTATTTTGGGATACGACAATCACATTTGCAATTCACTAATCTTTCTTTACTGCATCCCTCACTCCAACACATTGACGAATTCACACGGAAATTGCGTCGCTATGAAATACTATGTGTTCTAAGACATTTCCTTCTAAATCGAGTAACGTTTCTATGGAAACGACGGGAATTTCGTTTGGGATACGACAATCTCATTTCCGATCCACTAATCCATCTTTACTGCATCCCTCACTCCCACTCATTGTCGAATTCACACGGAAATTGCGTCACTATGAAATACTATGTGTTCTAAGACGTTTCCTTCTAAATCGAGTAACGTTTCTATGGAAACGACAGGATTTTCTTTTGGGATACGACATTCTCATTTCCGATCCACTAATCCTTCATTACTGCATCCCTCACTCCCACTCATTGACGAATTCACACGGAAACTGCGTCGCTATGAAATACTATGGGTTCTATGACTTCTCCTTCTAAATCGAGTAACGTTTCTATGGAAACGACTGGATTTTCTTTTGGGATACGACAATCTCATTTCCGATTGACTAATCCTTCTTTACTGCATCCCTCACTCCCACTCATTGACGAATTCACACGGAAATTGCGTCGCTATGAAATACTATTGGTTCTATGATTTCTCCGTCTAAATCTAGTCACGTTTCTACGGAAACGACTGGATTTTCTTTTGGGATACGACAATCTCCTTTCCGATACACTAATCCTTCTTTCTGCATCCCTCACTCCCACACATTGACGAATTCACACGGAAATTGCGTCGCTATGAAATACTATGGGTTCTATGACTTCTCCTTCTAAATCGAGTAACGTTTCTATGGAAACGACAGGATTTTCCTTTTGGATACGACAATCTCATTTCCGATCCACTAATCCTTCTTTACTCCATCCCTCACTCCCACATATTGGCGAATTCACACGGAAATTGCGTCGCTATGAAATACTATGTGTTCTAAGACATTTCCTTCTAAATCGAGTAACGCTTCTATGGAAACGACAGGATTTTCTTTTGGGATACGACATTCTCATTTCCGATCCACTAATCCTTCTTTACTGCATCCCTCACTCCCACTCATTGACGAATTCACACGGAAATTGCGTCGCTATGAAATACTATGTGTTCTAAGACATTTCCTTCTAAGTCGAGTAACGTTTCTATGGAATCGACAGGATTTTCTTTTGGGATACGACATTCTCATTTCCGATCCACTAATCCTTCATTACTGCATCCCTCACTCCCACTCATTGACGAATTCACACGGAAATTGCGTCGCTATGAAATACTATGTGTTCTAAGACATTTCCTTCTAAATCGAGTAACGTTTCTATGGAAACGACAGGATTTTCTTTTGGGATACGACATTCTCATTTCCGATCCACTAATCCTTCATTACTGCATCCCTCACTCCCACTCATTGACGAATTCACACGGAAATTGCGTCGCTATGAAATACTATGGGTTCTATGACTTCTCCTTCTAAATCGAGTAACGTTTCTATGGAAACGACTGGATTTTCTTTTGGGATACGACAATCTCAATTCCGATTGACTAATCCTTCTTTACTGCATCCCTCACTCCCACTCATTGACGAATTCACACGGAAATTGCGTCGCTATGAAATACTATTGGTTCTATGACTTCTCCTTCTAAATCTAGTTACGTTTCTACGGAAACGACTGGATTTTCTTTTGGGATACGACAATCTCATTTCCGATACACTAATCCTTCTTTCTGCATCCCTCACTCCCACACATTGACGAATTCACACGGAAATTGCGTCGCTATGAAATACTATGTGTTCTAAGTCATTTCCTTTTAAATCGAGTGACGTTTCTATGAAAACGACAGGATTTTCTTTTGGGATACGACAATCACATTTCCGATCCACTAATCCTTCTTTACTGCATCCCTCACTCCCACACATTGACGAATTAACAAAGCAATTGCGTCGCAATGAAATACCATGGGTTCTATGACTTCTCCTTCTAAATCGAGTATCCTTTCTATGGAAACGACTGGCATTTCTCTTGCCATACGAGTATCTCCTTCTCGATGCACTATTCCTTCTTTATTGCATCCCTAGCTCCCTCACATTGACGAATTAACACAGAAATTGAGTCGCTATGAAATACTATGGGTTCTATAACTTCTCCTTCTAAATCGTGTAACGTTTCTATGGAAACGACAGGATTTTCTTTTCGGATACGACAATCTCATTTCCGATCCACTAATCCTTCTTTACTGCATCCCTCACTCCCACTCATTGACGAATTCACACGGAAATTGCGTCCCTATGAAATACTATGTGTTCTAAGACATTTCCTTCTAAATCGAGTAACGTTTCTATGGAAACGACGGGATTTTCTTTTGGGATACGACAATCACATTTCCGATCCACTAATCCTTCTTTACTGCATCCCTCACTCCCACTCATTGACGAATTCACACGGAAATTGCGTCGCTATGAAATACTATGGGTTCTATGACTTCTCCTTCAAAATCGAGTATCGTTTCAATGGAAACGACAGGATTTTCTTTTGGGATACGACAATCTCATTTCCGATCCACTAATCCTTATTTACTGCATCCCTAACTCCCACTCATTGACGAATTCACACGGAAATTGCGTCGCAATGAAATACGAGGGCAGTTCAATAAGTAATCCAACACATTTTTTTTCTGAAACAGGGGTTGTTTTATTCAGCATTGAAATACACCAGGTTATTCCCCAATCTTTTAGCTACACAACACTATTTTTCAACGTAATCTCCATTCAATGCTACGGCCTTACGCCACCTTGAAATGAGGGCCTGTATGCCTGCACGGCACCATTCCACTGGTCGATGTCGGAGCCAACGTCGTACTGCATCAATAACTTCTTCATCATCCGCGTAGTGCCTCCCACGGATTGCGTCCTTCATTGGCCCAAACATATGGAAATCCGACGGTGCGAGATCGGGGCTGTAGGGTGCATGAGGAAGAACAGTCCACTGAAGTTTTGTGATCTCCTCTCGGGTGCGAAGACTTGTGTGAGGTCTTGCGTTGTCATGAAGAAGGAGAAGTTCGTTCAGATTTTTGTGCCTAGGAACACGCTGAAGTCGTGTCTTCAATTTCTGAAGAGTAGCACTATACACTTCAGAGTTGATCGTTTGACCATGGGGAAGGACATCGAACAGAATAACCCCTTCAGCGTCCCAGAAGACTGTAACCATGACTTTACCGGCTGAGGGAATGGCTTTAAACTTTTTCGTGGTAGGGGAGTGCGTGTGGCGCCACTCCATTGATTGCCGTTTTCTTTCAGGTTCGAAGTGATGAACCCATGTTTCATCGCCTGTAACAATCTTTGGCAAGAAATTGTCACCCTCAGCCACATGACGAGCAAGCAATTCCGCACAGATGGTTCTCCTTTGCTCTTTATGGTGTTCGGTTCGACAACGAGGGACCCAGCGGGAACAAACCTTTGAATATCCCAACTGGTGAACAATTGTGACAGCACTACCAACAGAGATGTCAAGTTGAGCACTGAGTTGTTTGATGGTGATCCGTCGATCATCTCGAACGAGTGTGTTCGCACGCTCCGCCATTGCAGGAGTCACAGCTGTGCACGGCCGGCCCGCACGCGGGAGATCAGACAGTCTTGCTTGACCTTGCGGCGATGATGACACACGCTTTGCCCAACGACTCACCGTGCTTTTGTACACTGCCAGATCACCGTTGACATTCTGCAAGCGCCTATGAATATCTCAGATGCCCTGGTTTTCCGGCAAAAGAAACTAGATCACTGCCCGTTGTTTGCAACACACATCCGTTACAGACGCCACTTTAACAGCTCCGTACAGCGCTGCTACCTGTCGGAAGTCAATGAAACTATACGAGACGAAGCGGGAATGTTTGAAAATATTCCACAAGAAATTTCCGGTTTTTTCAACCAAAATTGGCCGAGAAAAAAAATGTGTTGCATTACTTATTGAACTGCCCTCGTACTATGTGTTCTAAGACATTTCCTTCTAAATCGAGTAACGTTTCTATGGAAACGACAGGATTTTCTTTTGGGATACGACAATCACATTTCCGATCCACTAATTCTTCTTTACTGCAACCCTCACTCCCACACATTGACAAATTCACACGGAAATTGCGTCGTTATGAAATACTATGTGTTCTAAGGCATTTCCTTCTAAATCGAGTAACGTTTCTATGGAAACGACAGGATTTTCTTTTGGGATACGACATTCTCATTTCCGATCCACTAATCCTTCATTACTGCATCCCTCACTCGCACTCATTGACGAATTCACACGGAAATTGCGTCGCTATGAAATACTATGGGTTCTATGACTTCTCCTTCTAAATCCAGTAACGTTTCTATGGAAACGACAGTATTTTCTTTTGGGATACGACAATCTCATTTCCGATTGACTAATCCTTCTTTACTGCTTCCCTCACTCCCACTCATTGACGAATTCACACGGAAATTGCGTCGCTATGAAATACTATTGGTTCTATGACTTCTCCTTCAAAATCTAGTCACGTTTCTACGGTAACGACTGGATTTTCTTTTGGGATACGACAATCTCATTTCCGATACACTAATCCTTCTTTCTGCATTCCTCACTCCCACACATTGACGAATTCACACGGAAATTGCGTCGCTATGAAATACTATGGGATCTATGACTTCTCCTTCTAAATCGAGTAACGTTTCTATGGAAACGACGGGAATTTCGTTTGGGATACGACAATCTCATTTCCGATCCACTAATCCATCTTTACTGCATCCCTCACTCCCACTCATTGTCGAATTCACACGGAAATTGCGTCGCTACGAAATACTATGTGTTCTAAGACATTTCCTTGTAAATCGAGTAACGTTTCAATGGAAACGACAGGATTTTCTTTTGGGATACGACAATCTCATTTCCGATCCACTAATTCTTCTTTACTGCATCCCTCACTCCCACTCATTGACGAATTCACACGGAAAATGCGTCGCTATGAAATACAATGTGTTCTAAGTCATTTCCTTTTAAATCGAGTAACGTTTCTATGAAAACGACAGGATTTTCTTTTGGGATACGACAATCACATTTCCGATCCACTAATCCTTCTTTACTGCATCCCTCACTCCCACACAATGACGAATTAACAAAGCAATTGCGTAGCAATGAAATACCATGGGTTCTATGACTTCTCCTTCTAAATCGAGTATCGTTTCTATGGAAACGACTGGCTTTTCTCTTGCCATACGAGTATCTCCTTCTCGATGCACTATTCCTTCTTTAATGCATCCCTAGCTCCCTCACATTGACGAATTAACACAGAAATTGAGTCGCTATGAAATACTATGGGTTCTGTAACTTCTCCTTCTAAATCGTGTAACGTTTCTATGGAAACGACAGGATTTTCTTTTGGGATACGACAATCTCATTTCCAATCCACTAATCCTTCTTTACTTCATCTCTCACTCCCACTCATTGACGAATGCACACGGAAATTGCGTCCCTATGAAATACTATGTGTTCTAAGACATTTCCTTCTAAATCGAGTAACGTTTCTATGGAAACGACGGGATTTTCTTTTGGGATACGACAATCACATTTCCGATTCACTAATCCTTCTTTACTGCATCCCTCACTCCCACTCATTGACGAATTCACACGGAAATTGCGTCGCTATGAAATACTATGGGTTCTATGACTTCTCCTTCAAAATCGAGTATCGTTTCAATGGAAACCACAGGATTTTCTTTTGGGATACGACAATCTCATTTCCGATGCACTAATCCTTCTTTACTGCATCCCTAACTCCCACTCATTGCATTGACGAATTCACACAGAAATTGCGTCGCAATGAAATACTATGTGTTCTAAGACATTTCCTTCTAAATCGAGTAGCGTATCTATGGAAACGACAGGATTTTCTTTTGGGATACGACAATCACATTTCCGATCCACTAATTCTTCTTTACTGCAACCCTCACTCCCACACATTGAGGAATTCACACGGAAATTGCGTCGTAATGAAATACTATGTGTTCTAAGGCATTTCCTTCTAAATCGGGTAACGTTTCTATGGAAACGACAGGATTTTCTTTTGGGATACGACAATCACATTTCCGATTAACTAATCCTTCCTTACTGCATCCCTCACTCCCACTCATTGCCGAATTCACACGGAAATTGTGTCGCTATGAAATACTATGGGTTCTATGACTTCTCCTTTTAAATCGAGTAACGTTTCTATGGAAACGACAGGATTTTCTTTTGGGATACGACAATCTCATTTCCGATCCACTAATCCTTCTTTACTGCATCCCTAACTCCCACTCATTGACGAATTCACACGGAAATTGCGTCGCTATGAAATACTATGTGTTCTAAGACATTTCCTTCAAAATCGAGTAACGTTTCTATGGAAACGACAGGATTTTCTTTTGGGATACGGCAATCACATTTCCGATCCACTAATCCTTCTTTACTGCATCCCTCACTCCCACACAGTGACGAATTCACACGGAAATTGCGTCGCTATGAAATACTATGTGTTCTAAGACATTTCCTTCTAAATCGAGTAACATTTCTATGGAAACGACAGGATTTTCTTTTGGGATACGACAATCTAATTTCCGAACCACTAATCCTTCTTTACTGCATCCCTAACTCCCACTCATTGACGAATTCACACGGAAATTGCGTCGCTATGAAATACTATATGTTCTAAGACATTTCCTTCTAATTCGAGTAACGTTTCTATGGAAACGACAGGTTTTTCTTTTGGGATACGACTATCTCATTTCCGATCCACTAATCCTTCTTTACTGCATACCGCACTCCGACTCACTGACGAATCCACACGGAAATTGCGTCGCTATGAAATACTATGTGTTCTAAGACATTTACTCCTAAATCGAGTAACGTTTCTATGGAAACGACAGGATTTTCTTTTGGGATACGACAATCACATTTCCGATCCTCTAATCCTTCTTTACTGCATCCCTCACTCCCACACATTGACAAAATTCACACGGAAATTGCGTCACTATGAAAAATTATGTGTTCTAAGACATTCAGTTCAAAATCGAGTAACGTTTCTATGGAAACGACAGGATTTTCTTTTGGAATACGACAATCTCATGTCCGATCCACTAATCCTTCTTTACTGCATCCCTCACTCCCACTCATTGACTAATTCACACGGAAATTGCGTCGCTATGAAATACTATGGGTTCTATGACTTCTCCTTCAAAATCGAGTAACGTTTCTATGGAAACGACAGGATTTTCTTTTGGCATACGACAATCACATTTTCGATACACTAATCCTTTTTTACTGCATCCCTCACTCTCACACATTGACGAATTAACACAGCAATTGCGTCGCAATTAAATACTATGGGTTCTATGACTTCTCCTTCTAAATCGAGTATCGTTTCTATGGAAACGACTGGCTTTCTTTTGCGATACGAGTATCTCCTTCTCGATGCACTATTCCTTCTTTATTGCATCCATAGCTCGCTCACATTGACGAATTAACACAGAAATTTAGTCGCTATGAAATACTATGTGTTCTATGACTTCTCCTTCTAAATCGAGTAACGTTTCTATGGAAACGACAGGATTTTCTTTTGGGATACGCCAATCACGTTTCCGATCCACAAATCCTTCTTTACTGCATCCCTCACTCCCACACATTGACGAATTCACACGGATATTGCGTCGCTATGATAAACTATTTGTTCTAAGACATTTCCTTCTAAATCGAGTAACATTTCTATGGAAACGACAGGATTTTCTTTTGGGATACGACAATCTCATTTCCGATCCACTAATCCTTCTTTACTGCATCCCTCACTCCCTCTCATTGACGAATTCACACGGAAATTGCGTCGCTATGAAATAATATGGGTTCTATGATTTCTCCTTCTAAATCGAGTAACGTTTCTAAGGAAACGACAGGATTTTATTTTATGATACGACAATCTCATTTCCGATCCACTAATCCTTCTTTACAGCACCCCTCACTCCCACTCATTGACTAATTCACACGGAAATTGCGTCGCTATGATATTCTATGTGCTCTAAGACATTTCCTTCTAAATCGAGTAACGTTTCTATGGAAACGACAGGATTTTCTTTTGGGATACGACAATCACATTTCCGATCTACTAATCCATCTTTACTGCATCCCTCACTCCCACACATTGACGAATTAACAAAGCAATTGCGTCGCAATGAAATACCATGGGTTCTATGACTTCCCCTTCTAAATCGAGTATCCTTTCTATGGAAACGACTGGCTTTTCTCTTGCCATACGAGTATCTCCTTCTCGATGCACTATTCCTTCTTTATTGCATCCCTAGCTCCCTCACATTGACGAATTAACACAGAAATTGGGTCGCTATGAAATACTATGAGTTCCATAACTTCTCCTTCTAAATCGTGTAACGTTTCTATGGAAACGACAGGATTTTCTTTTGGGATACGACTATCTCATTTCCGATCCACTAATCCTTCTTTACTGCATCCCTCACTCCCACTCATTGGCGAATTCACACGGAAATTGCGTCCCTATGAAGTACTATGTGTTCTAAGACATTTGCTTCTAAATCGAGTAACGTTTCTATGGAGACGACGGGATTTTCTTTTGGGATACGACAATCACATTTCCGATCCACTAATCCTTCTTTACTGCATTCCTCACTCCCACTCATTGACGAATTCACACGGAAATTGCGTCGCTATGAAATACTATGGGTTCTATGACTTCTCCTTCTAAATCGAGGAACGTTTCTATGGAAACGACAGTATTTTCTTTTGGGATACGACAATCTTATTTCCGATCCACTAATCCTTCTTTACTGCATCCCTCACTCCCACTCATTGACGAATTCACACGGAAATTGCGTCGCTATGAAATACTATGGGTTCTATGACTTCTCCTTCAAAGTCGAGTAACGTTTCTATGGAAACGACAGGATTTTCTTTTGGTATACGACAATATAATTTCCGATCCACTAATCCTTCTTTACTGCATCCCTAACTCCCACTCATTGACGAATTCACACGGAAATTGCGTCGCTATGAAATACTATATGTTCTAAGACATTTCCTTCTAATTCGAGTAACGTTTCTATGGAAACGACAGGTTTTTCTTTTGGGATACGACTGTCTCATTTCCGATCCACTAATCCTTCTTTACTGCATACCGCACTCCGACTCATTGACGAATTCACACGGAAATTGCGTCGCTATGAAATACTATGTGTTCTAAGACATTTACTCCTAAATCGAGTAACGTTTCTATGGAAACGACAGGATTTTCTTTTGGGATACGACAATCACATTTCCGATCCTCTAATCCTTCTTTACTGCATCCCTCACTCCCACACATTGACAAATTCAAACGGAAATTGCGTCACTATGAAAAATTATGTGTTCTAAGACATTTAGTTCAAAATCGAGTAACGTTTCTATGGAAACGACAGGATTTTCTTTTGGAATACGACAATCTCATGTCCGATCCACTAATCCTTCTTTACTGCATCCCTCACTCCCACTCATTGACTAATTCACACGGAAATTGCGTCGCTATGAAATACTATGGGTTCTATGACTTCTCCTTCAAAATCGAGTAACGTTTCTATGGAAACGACAGGATTTTCTTTTGGCATACGACAATCACATTTTCGATACACTAATCCTTTTTTACTGCATCCCTCACTCCCACACATTGACGAATTAACACAGCTATTGCGTCGCAATTAAATACTATGGGTTCTATGACTTCTCCTTCTAAATCGAGTATCGTTTCTATGGAAACGACTGGCTTTCTTTTGCGATACGAGTATCTCCTTCTCGATGCACTATTCCTTCTTTATTGCATCCATAGCTCGCTCACATTGACGAATTAACACAGAAAATTAGTCGCTATGAAATACTATGTGTTCTATGACTTCTCCTTCTAAATCGAGTAACGTTTCTATGGAAACGACAGGATTTTCTTTTGGGATACGACAATCACATTTCCGATCCACTAATCCTTGTTTACTGCATCCCTCACTCCCACACATTGACGAATTCACACGGATATTGCGTCGCTATGATAAACTATTTGTTCTAAGACATTTCCTTCTAAATCGAGTAACATTTCTATGGAATCGACAGGATTTTCTTTTGGGATACGACAATCTCATTTCCGATCCACTAATCCTTCTTTACTGCATCCCTCACTCCCTCTCATTGACGAATTCACACGGAAATTGCGTCGCTATGAAATAATATGGGTTCTATGATTTCTCCTGCTAAATCGAGTAACGTTTCTATGGAAACGACAGGATTTTCTTTTATGATACGACAATCTCATTTCCGATCCACTAATCCTTCTTTACAGCACCCCTCACTCCCAATCATTGACGAATTCACACGGAAATTGCGTCGCTATGATATTCTATGTGTTCTAAGACATTTCCTTCTAAATCGAGTAACGTTTCTATGGAAACGACTGGATTTTCTTTTGGGATACGACAATCACATTTCCGATCTACTAATCCATCTTTACGGCATCCCTCACTCCCACACATTGACGAATTAACAAAGCAATTGCGTCGCAATGAAATACCATGGGTTCTATGACTTCTCCTTCTAAATCGAGTATCCTTTCTATGGAAACGACTGGCTTTTCTCTTGCCATACGAGTATCTCCTTCTCGATGCACTATTCCTTCTTTATTGCATCCCTAGCTCCCTCACATTGACGAATTAACACAGAAATTGGGTCGCTATGAAATACTATGAGTTCCATAACTTCTCCTTCTAAATCGTGTAACGTTTCTATGGAAACGACAGGATTTTCTTTTGGGATACGACTATCTCATTTCCGATCCACTAATCCTTCTTTACTGCATCCCTCACTCCCACTCATTGGCGAATTCACACGGAAATTGCGTCCCTATGAAGTACTATGTGTTCTAAGACATTTCCTTCTAAATCGAGTAACGTTTCTATGGAGACGACGGGATTTTCTTTTGGGATACGACAATCACATTTCCGATCCACTAATCCTTCTTTACTGCATCCCTCACTCCCACTCATTGACGAATTCACACGGAAATTGCGTCGCTATGAAATACTATGGGTTCTATGACTTCTCCTTCAAAATCGAGTAACGTTTCTATGGAAACGACAGGATTTTCTTTTGGGATACGACAATCTCATTTCCGATCCACTAATCCTTCTTAACTGCATCCCTAACTCCCACTCATTGACGAATTCACACGATAATTGCGTCGCAATGAAATACTATGTGTTCTAAGATATTTCCTTCTAAATCGAGTAACGTTTCTATGGAAACGACAGGATTTTCTTTTGGGATACGACAATCACATTTCCGATCCACTAATTCTTCTTTACTGCACCCCTCACTCCCACACATTGACGAATTCACACGGAAATTGCGTCGTTATGAAATACTATGTGTTCTAAGGCATTTCCTTCTAAATCGGGTAACGTTTCTATGGAATCGAAAGGATTTTCTTTTGGGATACGACAATCACATTTCCGATCCACTAATCCTTCTATACTGCATCCCTTACTCCCACTCATTGAAGAATTCACACGGAAATTGCGTCGCTATGAAATACTATGGGTTCTGTGACTTCTCCTTCTAAATCGAGTAACGTTTCTATGGAAACGATAGGATTTTCTTTTGGGATACGACAATCTCATTTCCGATCCAGTAATCCTTCTTTACTGCATCCCTAAATCCCACTCATTGACGAATTCACACGGAAATTGCGTCGCTATGAAATACTATGAGTTCTAAGACATTACCTTCTAAATCGAGTAACGTTTCTATGGAAACGACAGGATTTTCTTTTGGGATACGACAATCACATTTCCGATCCACTAATACATCTTTACTGCATCCCTCACTCCCACACAGTGACGAATTCACACGGAAATTGCGTCGCTATGAAATACTATGTGTTCTAAGACATTTCCATCTAAATCGAGTAACGTTTCTATGGAAACGACAGGATTTTCTTCTGGGATACGACAATCACATTTCCCATCTACTAATCCATCTTTACTGCATCAATCACTCCCACACATTGACGAATTAACAAAGCAACTGCGTCGCAATGAAATACCATGGGTTCTATGACTTCTCCTTCTAAATCGAGTATCCTTTCTATGGAAACGACTGGCTTTTCTCTTGCCATACGAGTATCTCCTTCTCGATGCACTATTCCTTCTTTATTGCATCCCTAGCTCCCTCACATTGACGAATTAACACAGAAATTGAGTCGCTATGAAACACTATGGGTTCTATAACTTCTACTTCTAAATCGTGTAACGTTTCTATGGAAACGACAGGATTTTCTTTTGGGATACGACAATCTCATTTCCGATCCACTAATCCTTCTTTACTGCATCCCTCACTCCCACTCATTGACGAATTCACACGGAAATTGTGTCCCTATGAAATACTTTGTGTTCTAAGGCATTTCCTTCTAAATCGGGTAACGTTTCTATGGAAACGACAGGATTTTCTTTTGGGATACGACAATCACATTTCCGATCCACTAATTCTTCTTTACTGCAACCCTCACTCCCACACATTGACGAATTCACACGGAAATTGCGTCGTTATGAAATACTATGTGTTCTAAGGCATTTCCTTCTAAATCGGGTAACGTTTCTATGGAATCGACAGGATTTTCTTTTGGGATACGACAATCACATTTCCGATCCACTAATCCTTCTTTACTGCATCCCTTACTCCTACTCATTGACGAATTCACACGGAAATTGCGTCGCTATGAAATACTATGGGTTCTATGACTTCTACTCCTAAATCGAGTAACGTTTCTATGGAAACGATAGGATTTTCTTTTGGGATACGACAATCTCATTTCCGATCCAGTAATCCTTTTTTACTGCATCCCTAAATCCCACTCATTGACGAATTCACACGGAAATTGCGTCGCTATGAAATACTATGTGTTCTAAGACATTTCCTTCTAAATCGAGTAACGTTTCTATGGAAACGACAGGATTTTCTTTTGGGATACGACAATCACATTTCCGATCCACTAATACTTCTTTACTGCATCCCTCACTCCCACACAGTGTCGAATTCACACGGAAATTGCGTCGCTATGAAATACTATGTGTTCTAAGACATTCCCTTCTAAATCGAGTGACGTTTGAATGGAAACGACAGGATTTTCTTTTGGAATACGACAATCTCATTTCCGATCCACTAATTCTTCTTTACTGCATCCCTCACTCAGAATCATTGACGAATTCACACGGAAATTGCGTCGCTATGAAATACTATGCGTTCTATGACTTCTCCTCCTAAATCGAGTAACGTTTCTATGGAAACGATAGGATTTTCTTTTGGGATACGACAATCTCATTTCCGATCCAGTAATCCTTTTTTACTGCATCCCTAAATCCCACTCATTGACGAATTCACACGGAAATTGCGTCGCTATGAAATACTATGTGTTCTAAGACATTTCCTTCTAAATCGAGTAACGTTTCTTTGGAATCGACACGATTTTCTTTTGGGATACGACAATCACATTTCCCATCTACTTATCCATCTTTACTGCATCCCTCACTCCCACACATTGACGAATTAACAAAGCAACTGCGTCGCAATGAAATACTATGGGTTCTATGACTTCTCCTTCAAAATCGAGTAACGTTTCTATGGAAACGACAGGATTTTCTTTTGGCATACGACAATCACATTTTCGATACACTAATCCTTTTTTACTGCATCCCTCACTCCCACACATTGACGAATTAACACAGCAATTGCGTCGCAATTAAATACTATGGGTTCTATGACTTCTCCTTCTAAATCGAGTATCGTTTCTATGGAAACGACTGGCTTTCATTTGCGATACGAGTATCTCCTTCTCGATGCACTATTCCTTCTTTATTGCATCCATAGCTCGCTCACATTGACGTATTAACACAGAAATTTAGTCGCTATGAAATACAATGTGTTCTATGACTTCTCCTTCTAAATCGAGTAACGTTTCTATGGAAACGACAGGATTTTCTTTTGGGATACGACAATCACATTTCCGATCCACTAATCCTTCTTTACTGCATCCCTCACTCCCACACATTGACGAATTCACACGGATATTGCGTCGCTATGATAAACTATTTGTTCTAAGACATTTCCTTCTAAATCGAGTAACATTTCTATGGAAACGACAGGATTTTCTTTTGGGATACGACAATCTCATTTCCGATCCACTAATCCTTCTTTACTGCATCCCTCACTCACTCTCATTGACGAATTCACACGGAAATTGCGTCGCTATGAAATAATATGGGTTCTATGATTTCTCCTTCTAAATCGAGTAACGTTTCTATGGAAACGACAGGATTTTCTTTTGGGATACGACAATCTCATTTCCGATCCACTAATCCTTCTTTACTGCATCACTAACTCCCACTCATTGACGAATTCACACGGAAATTGCGTCGCAATGAAATACTATGTGTTCTAAGACATTTCCTTCTAAATCGAGTAACGTTTCTATGGAAACGACAGGATTTTCTTTTGGGATACGACAATCACATTTCCGATCATCTAATTCTTCTTTATTGCAACCCTCACTCCCACACATTGACGAATTCACACGGCAATTGCGTCGTTATGAAATACTATGTGTTCTAAGGCATTTCCTTCTAAATTGGGTAACGTTTCTATGGAATCGACAGGATTTTCTTTTGGGATACGACAATCACATTTCCGATCCACTAATCCTTCTTTACTGCATCCCTAACTCCCACACAGTGACGAATTCACACGGAAATTGCGTCGCTATGAAATACTATGTGTTCTAAGACATTTCCTTCTAAATCGAGTAACATTTCTATGGAAACGACAGGATTTTCTTTTGGGATACGACGATCACATTTCCGATCCACTAATCCTTCTTTACTGCATCCCTCACTCCCACACATTGACGAATTCACACGGAAATTGCGTCGCTATGAAATACTATGTGTTCTAAGACATTTCCTTCTAAATCGAGTAACGTTTCTACGGATACGACAGGATTATCTTTTGGGATACGAAAATCTCATTTCCGATCCTCTAATCCTTCCTTACTGCATCCCTCACTCCCACTCATTGACGAATTCACACGGAAATTGCGTCGCTATGAAATACTATGTGTTCTAAGACATTCCCTTCTAAATCGAGTAACGTTCCAATGGAAACGACAGGATTTTCTTTCGGGATACGACAATCTCATTTCCGATCCACTAATTCTTCTTTACTGCATCCCTCACTCCCAATCATTGACGAATTCACACGGAAATTCCGTCGCTATGAAATACTACGTGTTCTAAGACATTTCCTTTTAAATCGAGTAACGTTTCCATGAAAACGACAGGATTTTCTTTTGGGATACGACAATCACATTTCCGATCCACTAATCCTTCTTTACTGCATCCCTCACTACCACACATTGACGAATTCACACGGAAATTGCGTCGCTATGAAATACTATGTGTTCTAAGACATTTCCATCTAAATCGAGTAACGTTTCTATGGAAACGACAGGATTTTCTTTTGGGATACGACAATCACATTTCCCATCTACTAATCCATCTTTACTGCATCCCTCACTCCCACACATTGACGAATTAACAAAGCAACTGCGTCGCAATGAAATACCATGGGTTCTATGACTTCTCCTTCTAAATCGAGTATCCATTCTATGGAAACGACTGGCTTTTCTCTTGCCATACGAGTATCTCCTTCTCGATGCACTATTCCTTCTTTATTGCATCCCTAGCTCCCTCACATTGACGAATTAACACAGAAATTGAGTCGCTATGAAATGCTATGGGTTCTATAACTTCTACTTCTAAATCGTGTAACGTTTCTATGGAAACGACAGGATTTTCTTTTGGGATACGACAATCTCATTTCCGATCCACTAATCCTTCTTTACTGCATCCCTAACTCCCACTCATTGACGAATTCACACGGAAATTGCGTCGCAATGAAATACTATGTGTTCTAAGACATTTCCTTCTAAATCGAGTAACGTTTCTATGGAAACGACAGGATTTTCTTTTGGGATACGACAATCACATTTCCGATCATCTAATTCTTCTTTATTGCAACCCTCACTCCCACACATTGACGAATTCACACGGACATTGCGTCGTTATGAAATACTATGTGTTCTAAGGCATTTCCTTCCAAATCGGGTAACGTTTCTATGGAATCGACAGGATTTTCTTTTGGGATACGACAATCAAATTTCCGATCCACTAATCCTTCTTTACTGCATCCCTCACTCCCACACAGTGACGAATTCACACGGAAATTGCGTCGCTATGAAATACTATGTGTTCTAAGACATTTCCCTCTAAATCGAGTAACATTTCTATGGAAACGACAGGATTTTCTTTTGGGATACGACGATCACATTTCCGATCCACTAATCCTTCTTTACTGCATCCCTCACTCCCACACATTGACGAATTCACACGGAAATTGCGTCGCTATGAAATACTATGTGTTCTAAGACATTTCCTTCTAAATCGAGTAACGTTTCTACGGATACGACAGGATTTTCTTTTGGGATACGACAATCTCATTTCCGATCCACTAATCCTTCCTTACTGCATCCCTCACTCCCACTCATTGACGAATTCACACGGAAATTGCGTCGCTATGAAATACTATGTGTTCTAAGACATTCCCTTCTAAATCGAGTAACGTTTCAATGGAAACGACAGGATTTTCTTTCGGGATACGACAATCTCATTTCCGATCCACTAATTCTGCTTTACTGCATCCCTCACTCCCAATCATTGACGAATTCACACGGAAATTGCGTCGCTATGAAATACTATGTGTTCTTAGACATTTCCTTTTAAATCGAGTAACGTTTCCATGAAAACGACAGGATTTTCTTTTGGGATATGACAATCACATTTCCGATCCACTAATCTTTCTTTACTGCATCCCTCACTCCCACACATTGACGAATTCACACGGAAATTGCGTCGCTATGAAACACTATGTGTTCTAAGACATTTCCAGCTAAATTGAGTAACGTTTCTATGGAGACGACAGGATTTTCTTTTGGGATACGACAATCTCATTTCCGATCCACTAATCCTTCTTTACTGCATCCCTAACTCCCACTCATTGACGAATTCACACGGAAATTGCGTCGCTATGAAATACTATATGTTCTAAGACATTTCCTTCTAATTCGAGTAACGTTTCTATGGAAACGACAGGTTTTTCTTTTGGGATACGACTGTCTCATTTCCGATCCACTAATCCTTCTTTACTGCATACCGCACTCCGACTCATTGACGAATTCACACGGAAATTGCGTCGCTATGAAATACTATGTGTTCTAAGACATTTACTCCTAAATCGAGTAACGTTTCTATGGAAACGACAGGATTTTCTTTTGGGATACGACAATCACATTTCCGATCCTCTAATCCTTCTTTACTGCATCCCTCACTCCCACACATTGACAAATTCACACGGAAATTGCGTCACTATGAAATTTATGTGTTCTAAGACATTTAGTTCAAAATCGAGTAACGTTTCTATGGAAACGACAGGATTTTATTTTGGAATACGACAATCTCATGACCGATCCACTAATCCTTCTTTACTGCATCCCTCACTCCCACTCATTGACTAATTCACACGGAAATTGCGTCGCTATGAAATACTATGGGTTCTATGACTTCTCCTTCAAAATCGAGTAACGTTTCTATGGAAACGACAGGATTTTCTTTTGGCATACGACAATCACATTTTCGATACACTAATCCTTTTTTACTGCATCCCTCACTCCCACACATTGACGAATTAACACAGCTATTGCGTCGCAATTAAATACTATGGGTTCTATGACTTCTCCTTCTAAATCGAGTATCGTTTCTATGGAAACGACTGGCTTTCTTTTGCGATACGAGTATCTCCTTCTCGATGCACTATTCCTTCTTTATTGCATCCATAGCTCGCTCACATTGACGAATTAACACAGAAAATTAGTCGCTATGAAATACTATGTGTTCTATGACTTCTCCTTCTAAATCGAGTAACGTTTCTATGGAAACGACAGGATTTTCTTTTGGGATACGACAATCACATTTCCGATCCACTAATCCTTGTTTACTGCATCCCTCACTCCCACACATTGACGAATTCACACGGATATTGCGTCGCTATGATAAACTATTTGTTCTAAGACATTTCCTTCTAAATCGAGTAACATTTCTATGGAATCGACAGGATTTTCTTTTGGGATACGACAATCTCATTTCCGATCCACTAATCCTTCTTTACTGCATCCCTCACTCCCTCTCATTGACGAATTCACACGGAAATTGCGTCGCTATGAAATAATATGGGTTCTATGATTTCTCCTGCTAAATCGAGTAACGTTTCTATGGAAACGACAGGATTTTCTTTTATGATACGACAATCTCATTTCCGATCCACTAATCCTTCTTTACAGCACCCCTCACTCCCAATCATTGACGAATTCACACGGAAATTGCGTCGCTATGATATTCTATGTGTTCTAAGACATTTCCTTCTAAATCGAGTAACGTTTCTATGGAAACGACAGGATTTTCTTTTGGGATACGACAATCACATTTCCGATCTACTAATCCATCTTTACGGCATCCCTCACTCCCACACATTGACGAATTAACAAAGCAATTGCGTCGCAATAAAATACCATGGGTTCTATGACTTCTCCTTCTAAATCGAGTATCCTTTCTATGGAAACGACTGGCTTTTCTCTTGCCATACGAGTATCTCCTTCTCGATGCACTATTCCTTCTTTATTGCATCCCTAGCTCCCTCACATTGACGAATTAACACAGAAATTGGGTCGCTATGAAATACTATGAGTTCCATAACTTCTCCTTCTAAATCGTGTAACGTTTCTATGGAAACGACAGGATTTTCTTTTGGGATACGACTATCTCATTTCCGATCCACTAATCCTTCTTTACTGCATCCCTCACTCCCACTCATTGGCGAATTCACACGGAAATTGCGTCCCTATGAAGTACTATGTGTTCTAAGACATTTCCTTCTAAATCGAGTAACGTTTCTATGGAGACGACGGGATTTTCTTTTGGGATACGACAATCACATTTCCGATCCACTAATCCTTCTTTACTGCATCCCTCACTCCCACTCATTGACGAATTCACACGGAAATTGCGTCGCTATGAAATACTATGGGTTCTATGACTTCTCCTTCAAAATCGAGTAACGTTTCTATGGAAACGACAGGATTTTCTTTTGGGATACGACAATCTCATTTCCGATCCACTAATCCTTCTTTACTGCATCCCTAACTCCCACTCATTGACGAATTCACACGATAATTGCGTCGCAATGAAATACTATGTGTTCTAAGATATTTCCTTCTAAATCGAGTAACGTTTCTATGGAAACGACAGGATTTTCTTTTGGGATACGACAATCACATTTCCGATCCACTAATTCTTCTTTACTGCACCCCTCACTCCCACACATTGACGAATTCACACGGAAATTGCGTCGTTATGAAATACTATGTGTTCTAAGGCATTTCCTTCTAAATCGGGTAACGTTTCTATGGAATCGAAAGGATTTTCTTTTGGGATACGACTATCACATTTCCGATCCACTAATCCTTCTATACTGCATCCCTTACTCCCACTCATTGAAGAATTCACACGGAAATTGCGTCGCTATGAAATACTATGGGTTCTGTGACTTCTCCTTCTAAATCGAGTAACGTTTCTATGGAAACGATAGGATTTTCTTTTGGGATACGACAATCTCATTTCCGATCCAGTAATCCTTCTTTACTGCATCCCTAAATCCCACTCATTGACGAATTCACACGGAAATTGCGTCGCTATGAAATACTATGAGTTCTAAGACATTTCCTTCTAAATCGAGTAACGTTTCTATGGAAACGACAGGATTTTCTTTTGGGATACGACAATCACATTTCCGATCCACTAATACATCTTTACTGCATCCCTCACTCCCACACAGTGACGAATTCACACGGAAATTGCGTCGCTATGAAATACTATGTGTTCTAAGACATTTCCATCTAAATCGAGTAACGTTTCTATGGAAACGACAGGATTTTCTTTTGGGATACGACAATCACATTTCCCATCTACTAATCCATCTTTACTGCATCAATCACTCCCACACATTGACGAATTAACAAAGCAACTGCGTCGCAATGAAATACCATGGGTTCTATGACTTCTCCATCTAAATCGAGTATCCTTTCTATGGAAACGACTGGCTTTTCTCTTGCCATACGAGTATCTCCTTCTCGATGCACTATTCCTTCTTTATTGCATCCCTAGCTCCCTCACATTGACGAATTAACACAGAAATTGAGTCGCTATGAAACACTATGGGTTCTATAACTTCTACTTCTAAATCGTGTAACGTTTCTATGGAAACGACAGGATTTTCTTTTGGGATACGACAATCTCATTTCCGATCCACTAATCCTTCTTTACTGCATCCCTCACTCCCACTCATTGACGAATTCACACGGAAATTGTGTCCCTATGAAATACTTTGTGTTCTAAGGCATTTCCTTCTAAATCGGGTAACGTTTCTATGGAAACGACAGGATTTTCTTTTGGGATACGACAATCACATTTCCGATCCACTAATTCTTCTTTACTGCAACCCTCACTCCCACACATTGACGAATTCACACGGAAATTGCGTCGTTATGAAATACTATGTGTTCTAAGGCATTTCCTTCTAAATCGGGTAACGTTTCTATGGAATCGACAGGATTTTCTTTTGGGATACGACAATCACATTTCCGATCCACTAATCCTTCTTTACTGCATCCCTTACTCCTACTCATTGACGAATTCACACGGAAATTGCGTCGCTATGAAAAACTATGGGTTCTATGACTTCTACTCCTAAATCGAGTAACGTTTCTATGGAAACGATAGGATTTTCTTTTGGGATACGACAATCTCATTTCCGATCCAGTAATCCTTTTTTACTGCATCCCTAAATCCCACTCATTGACGAATTCACACGGAAATTGCGTCGCTATGAAATACTATGTGTTCTAAGACATTTCCTTCTAAATCGAGTAACGTTTCTATGGAAACCACAGGATTTTCTTTTGGGATACGACAATCACATTTCCGATCCACTAATACTTCTTTACTGCATCCCTCACTCCCACACAGTGTCGAATTCACACGGAAATTGCGTCGCTATGAAATACTATGTGTTCTAAGACATTCCCTTCTAAATCGAGTGACGTTTCAATGGAAACGACAGGATTTTCTTTTGGAATACGACAATCTCATTTCCGATCCACTAATTCTTCTTTACTGCATCCCTCACTCAGAATCATTGACGAATTCACACGGAAATTGCGTCGCTATGAAATACTATGGGTTCTATGACTTCTCCTCCTAAATCGAGTAACGTTTCTATGGAAACGATAGGATTTTCTTTTGGGATACGACAATCTCATTTCCGATCCAGTAATCCTTTTTTACTGCATCCCTAAATCCCACTCATTGACGAATTCACACGGAAATTGCGTCGCTATGAAATACTATGTGTTCTAAGACATTTCCTTCTAAATCGAGTAACGTTTCTATGGAATCGACACGATTTTCTTTTGGGATACGACAATCACATTTCCCATCTACTTATCCATCTTTACTGCATCCCTCACTCCCACACATTGACGAATTAACAAAGCAACTGCGTCGCAATGAAATACTATGGGTTCTATGACTTCTCCTTCAAAATCGAGTAACGTTTCTATGGAAACGACAGGATTTTCTTTTGGCATACGACAATCACATTTTCGATACACTAATCCTTTTTTACTGCATCCCTCACTCCCACACATTGACGAATTAACACAGCAATTGCGTCGCAATTAAATACTATGGGTTCTATGACTTCTCCTTCTAAATCGAGTATCGTTTCTATGGAAACGACTGGCTTTCATTTGCGATACGAGTATCTCCTTCTCGATGCACTATTCCTTCTTTATTGCATCCATAGCTCGCTCACATTGACGTATTAACACAGAAATTTAGTCGCTATGAAATACAATGTGTTCTATGACTTCTCCTTCTAAATCGAGTAACGTTTCTATGGAAACGACAGGATTTTCTTTTGGGATACGACAATCACATTTCCGATCCACTAATCCTTCTTTACTGCATCCCTCACTCCCACACATTGACGAATTCACACGGATATTGCGTCGCTATGATAAACTATTTGTTCTAAGACATTTCCTTCTAAATCGAGTAACATTTCTATGGAAACGACAGGATTTTCTTTTGGGATACGACAATCTCATTTCCGATCCACTAATCCTTCTTTACTGCATCCCTCACTCCCTCTCATTGACGAATTCACACGGAAATTGCGTCGCTATGAAATAATATGGGTTCTATGATTTCTCCTTCTAAATCGAGTAACGTTTCTATGGAAGCGACAGGATTTTCTTTTATGATACGACAATCTCATTTCCGATCCACTAATCCTTCTTTACAGCACCCCTCACTCCCACTCATTGACGAATTCACACGGAAATTGTGTCGCTATGATATTCTATGTGTTCTAAGACATTTCCTTCTAAATCGAGTAACGTTTCTATGGAGACGACGGGATTTTCTTTTGGGATACGACAATCACATTTCCGATCCACTAATCCTTCTTTACTGCATCCCTCACTCCCACTCATTGACGAATTCACACGGAAATTGCGTCGCTATGAAATACTATGGGTTCTATGACTTCTCCTTCAAAATAGAGTAACGTTTCTATGGAAACGACAGGATTTTCTTTTGGGATACGACAATCTCATTTCCGATCCACTAATCCTTCTTTACTGCATCACTAACTCCCACTCATTGACGAATTCACACGGAAATTGCGTCGCAATGAAATACTACGTGTTCTAAGACATTTCCTTCTAAATCGAGTAACGTTTCTATGGAAACGACAGGATTTTCTTTTGGGATACGACAATCACATTTCCGATCATCTAATTCTTCTTTATTGCAACCCTCACTCCCACACATTGACGAATTCACACGGCAATTGCGTCGTTATGAAATACTATGTGTTCTAAGGCATTTCCTTCTAAATTGGGTAACGTTTCTATGGAATCGACAGGATTTTCTTTTGGGATACGACAATCACAATTCCGATCCACTAATCCTTCTTTACTGCATCCCTAACTCCCACACAGTGACGAATTCACACGGAAATTGCGTCGCTATGAAATACTATGTGTTCTAAGACATTTCCTTCTAAATCGAGTAACATTTCTATGGAAACGACAGGATTTTCTTTTGGGATACGACGATCACATTTCCGATCCACTAATCCTTCTTTACTGCATCCCTCACTCCCACACATTGACGAATTCACACGGAAATTGCGTTGCTATGAAATACTATGTGTTCTAAGACATTTCCTTCTAAATCGAGTAACGTTTCTACGGATACGACAGGATTATCTTTTGGGATACGAAAATCTCATTTCCGATCCTCTAATCCTTCCTTACTGCATCCCTCACTCCCACTCATTGACGAATTCACACGGAAATTGCGTCGCTATGAAATACTATGTGTTCTAAGACATTCCCTTCTAAATCGAGTAACGTTTCAATGGAAACGACAGGATTTTCTTTCGGGATACGACAATCTCATTTCCGATCCACTAATTCTTCTTTACTGCATCCCTCACTCCCAATCATTGACGAATTCACACGGAAATTGCGTCGCTATGAAATACTACGTGTTCTAAGACATTTCCTTTTAAATCGAGTAACGTTTCCATGAAAACGACAGGATTTTCTTTTGGGATACGACAATCACATTTCCGATCCACTAATCCTTCTTTACTGCATCCCTCACTACCACACATTGACGAATTCACACGGAAATTGCGTCGCTATGAAATACTATGTGTTCTAAGACATTTCCATCTAAATCGAGTAACGTTTCTATGGAAACGACAGGATTTTCTTTTGGGATACGACAATCACATTTCCCATCTACTAATCCATCTTTACTGCATCCCTCACTCCCACACATTGACGAATTAACAAAGCAACTGCGTCGCAATGAAATACCATGGGTTCTATGACTTCTCCTTCTAAATCGAGTATCCATTCTATGGAAACGACTGGCTTTTCTCTTGCCATACGAGTATCTCCTTCTCGATGCACTATTCCTTCTTTATTGCATCCCTAGCTCCCTCACATTGACGAATTAACACAGAAATTGAGTCGCTATGAAATGCTATGGGTTCTATAACTTCTACTTCTAAATCGTGTAACGTTTCTATGGAAACGACAGGATTTTCTTTTGGATACGACAATCTCATTTCCGATCCACTAATCCTTCTTTACTGCATCCCTCACTCCCACTCATTGACGAATTCACACGGAAATTGCGTCCCTATGAAATACTTTGTGTTCTAAGGCATTTCCTTCTAAATCGGGTAACGTTTCTATGGAAACGACAGGATTTTCTTTTGGGATACGACAATCACATTTCCGATCCACTAATCCTTCTTTACTGCATCCCGCACTCCCACTCATTGACGAATTCACACGGAAATTGCGTCGCTATGAAATATTATGGGTTCTATGACTTCTCCTTCTAAATCGAGTAACGTTTCTATGGAAACGACAGGATTTTCTTTTGGGATACGACAATCTCATTTCCGATCCACTAATCCTTCTTTACTGCATCCCTCACTCCCACTCATTGACGAATTCACACGGAAATTGCGTCCCTATGAAATACTTTGTGTTCTAAGGCATTTCCTTCTAAATCGTGTAACGTTTCTATGGAAACGACAGGATTTTCTTTTGGGATACGACTATCTCATTTCCGATCCACTAATCCTTCTTTACTGCATCCCTCACTCCCACTCATTGGCGAATTCACACGGAAATTGCGTCCCTATGAAGTACTATGTGTTTTAAGACATTTCCTTCTAAATCGAGTAACGTTTCTATGGACACGACGGGATTTTCTTTTGGGATACGACAATCACATTTCCGATCCACTAATCCTTCTTTACTGCATCCCTCACTCCCACTCACTGACGAATTCACACGGAAATTGCGTCGCTATGAAATACTATGGGTTCTATGACTTCTCCTTCAAAATCGCGTAACGTTTCTATGGAAACGACAGGATTTTCTTTTGGGATACGACAATCTCATTTCCGATCCACTAATCCTTCTTTACTGCATCCCTAACTCCCACTCATTGACGAATTCACACGGAAATTGCGTCGCAATGAAATACTATGTGTTCTAAGACATTTCCTTCTAAATCGAGTAACGTTTCTATGGAAACGACAGGATTTTCTTTTGGGATACGACAATCACATTTCCGATCATCTAATTCTTCTTTATTGCAACCCTCACTCCCACACATTGACGAATTCACACGGACATTGCGTCGTTATGAAATACTATGTGTTCTAAGGCATTTCCTTCCAAATCGGGTAACGTTTCTATGGAATCGACAGGATTTTCTTTTGGGATACGACAATCAAATTTCCGATCCACTAATCCTTCTTTACTGCATCCCTCACTCCCACTCATTGACGAATTCACACGGAAATTGTGTCGCTATGATATTCTATGTGTTCTAAGACATTTCCTTCTAAATCGAGTAACGTTTCTATGGAGACGACGGGATTTTCTTTTGGGATACGACAATCACATTTCCGATCCACTAATCCTTCTTTACTGCATCCCTCACTCCCACTCATTGACGAATTCACACGGAAATTGCGTCGCTATGAAATACTATGGGTTCTATGACTTCTCCTTCAAAATAGAGTAACGTTTCTATGGAAACGACAGGATTTTCTTTTGGGATACGACAATCTCATTTCCGATCCACTAATCCTTCTTTACTGCATCACTAACTCCCACTCATTGACGAATTCACACGGAAATTGCGTCGCAATGAAATACTACGTGTTCTAAGACATTTCCTTCTAAATCGAGTAACGTTTCTATGGAAACGACAGGATTTTCTTTTGGGATACGACAATCACATTTCCGATCATCTAATTCTTGTTTATTGCAACCCTCACTCCCACACATTGACGAATTCACACGGCAATTGCGTCGTTATGAAATACTATGTGTTCTAAGGCATTTCCTTCTAAATTGGGTAACGTTTCTATGGAATCGACAGGATTTTCTTTTGGGATACGACAATCACATTTCCGATCCACTAATCCTTCTTTACTGCATCCCTAACTCCCACACAGTGACGAATTCACACGGAAATTGCGTCGCTATGAAATACTATGTGTTCTAAGACATTTCCTTCTAAATCGAGTAACATTTCTATGGAAACGACAGGATTTTCTTTTGGGATACGACGATCACATTTCCGATCCACTAATCCTTCTTTACTGCATCCCTCACTCCCACACATTGACGAATTCACACGGAAATTGCGTTGCTATGAAATACTATGTGTTCTAAGACATTTCCTTCTAAATCGAGTAACGTTTCTACGGATACGACAGGATTATCTTTTGGGATACGAAAATCTCATTTCCGATCCTCTAATCCTTCCTTACTGCATCCCTCACTCCCACTCATTGACGAATTCACACGGAAATTGCGTCGCTATGAAATACTATGTGTTCTAAGACATTCCCTTCTAAATCGAGTAACGTTTCAATGGAAACGACAGGATTTTCTTTCGGGATACGACAATCTCATTTCCGATCCACTAATTCTTCTTTACTGCATCCCTCACTCCCAATCATTGACGAATTCACACGGAAATTGCGTCGCTATGAAATACTACGTGTTCTAAGACATTTCCTTTTAAATCGAGTAACGTTTCCATGAAAACGACAGGATTTTCTTTTGGGATACGACAATCACATTTCCGATCCACTAATCCTTCTTTACTGCATCCCTCACTACCACACATTGACGAATTCACACGGAAATTGCGTCGCTATGAAATACTATGTGTTCTAAGACATTTCCATCTAAATCGAGTAACGTTTCTATGGAAACGACAGGATTTTCTTTTGGGATACGACAATCACATTTCCCATCTACTAATCCATCTTTACTGCATCCCTCACTCCCACACATTGACGAATTAACAAAGCAACTGCGTCGCAATGAAATACCATGGGTTCTATGACTTCTCCTTCTAAATCGAGTATCCATTCTATGGAAACGACTGGCTTTTCTCTTGCCATACGAGTATCTCCTTCTCGATGCACTATTCCTTCTTTATTGCATCCCTAGCTCCCTCACATTGACGAATTAACACAGAAATTGAGTCGCTATGAAATGCTATGGGTTCTATAACTTCTACTTCTAAATCGTGTAACGTTTCTATGGAAACGACAGGATTTTCTTTTGGATACGACAATCTCATTTCCGATCCACTAATCCTTCTTTACTGCATCCCTCACTCCCACTCATTGACGAATTCACACGGAAATTGCGTCCCTATGAAATACTTTGTGTTCTAAGGCATTTCCTTCTAAATCGGGTAACGTTTCTATGGAAACGACAGGATTTTCTTTTGGGATACGACAATCACATTTCCGATCCACTAATCCTTCTTTACTGCATCCCACACTCCCACTCATTGACGAATTCACACGGAAATTGCGTCGCTATGAAATATTATGGGTTCTATGACTTCTCCTTCTAAATCGAGTAACGTTTCTATGGAAACGACAGGATTTTCTTTTGGGATACGACAATCTCATTTCCGATCCACTAATCCTTCTTTACTGCATCCCTCACTCCCACTCATTGACGAATTCACACGGAAATTGCGTCCCTATGAAATACTTTGTGTTCTAAGGCATTTCCTTCTAAATCGTGTAACGTTTCTATGGAAACGACAGGATTTTCTTTTGGGATACGACTATCTCATTTCCGATCCACTAATCCTTCTTTACTGCATCCCTCACTCCCACTCATTGGCGAATTCACACGGAAATTGCGTCCCTATGAAGTACTATGTGTTTTAAGACATTTCCTTCTAAATCGAGTAACGTTTCTATGGACACGACGGGATTTTCTTTTGGGATACGACAATCACATTTCCGATCCACTAATCCTTCTTTACTGCATCCCTCACTCCCACTCACTGACGAATTCACACGGAAATTGCGTCGCTATGAAATACTATGGGTTCTATGACTTCTCCTTCAAAATCGAGTAACGTTTCTATGGAAACGACAGGATTTTCTTTTGGGATACGACAATCTCATTTCCGATCCACTAATCCTTCTTTACTGCATCCCTAACTCCCACTCATTGACGAATTCACACGGAAATTGCGTCGCAATGAAATACTATGTGTTCTAAGACATTTCCTTCTAAATCGAGTAACGTTTCTATGGAAACGACAGGATTTTCTTTTGGGATACGACAATCACATTTCCGATCATCTAATTCTTCTTTATTGCAACCCTCACTCCCACACATTGACGAATTCACACGGACATTGCGTCGTTATGAAATACTATGTGTTCTAAGGCATTTCCTTCCAAATCGGGTAACGTTTCTATGGAATCGACAGGATTTTCTTTTGGGATACGACAATCAAATTTCCGATCCACTAATCCTTCTTTACTGCATCCCTCACTCCCACACAGTGACGAATTCACACGGAAATTGCGTCGCTATGAAATACTATGTGTTCTAAGACATTTCCCTCTAAATCGAGTAACATTTCTATGGAAACGACAGGATTTTCTTTTGGGATACGACGATCACATTTCCGATCCACTAATCCTTCTTTACTGCATCCCTCACTCCCACACATTGACGAATTCACACGGAAATTGCGTCGCTATGAAATACTATGTGTTCTAAGACATTTCCTTCTAAATCGAGTAACGTTTCTACGGATACGACAGGATTTTCTTTTGGGATACGACAATCTCATTTCCGATCCACTAATCCTTCCTTACTGCATCCCTCACTCCCACTCATTGACGAATTCACACGGAAATTGCGTCGCTATGAAATACTATGTGTTCTAAGACATTCCCTTCTAAATCGAGTAACGTTTCAATGGAAACGACAGGATTTTCTTTCGGGATACGACAATCTCATTTCCGATCCACTAATTCTGCTTTACTGCATCCCTCACTCCCAATCATTGACGAATTCACACGGAAATTGCGTCGCTATGAAATACTATGTGTTCTTAGACATTTCCTTTTAAATCGAGTAACGTTTCCATGAAAACGACAGGATTTTCTTTTGGGATACGACAATCACATTTCCGATCCACTAATCTTTCTTTACTGCATCCCTCACTCCCACACATTGACGAATTCACACGGAAATTGCGTCGCTATGAAACACTATGTGTTCTAAGACATTTCCATCTAAATTGAGTAACGTTTCTATGGAGACGACAGGATTTTCTTTTGGGATACGACAATCACATTTCCCATCTACTAATCCATCTTTACTGCATCCCTCACTCCCACACATTGACGAATTAACAAAGCAACTGCGTCGCAATGAAATACCATGGGTTCTATGACTTCTCCTTCTAAATCGAGTATCCTTTCTATGGAAACGACTGGCTTTTCTCTTGCCATACGGGTATCTCCTTCTCGATGCACTATTCCTTCTTTATTGCATCCCTAGCTCCCTCACATTGACGAATTAACACAGAAATTGAGTCGCTATGAAATACTATGGGTTCTAAGACATTTCCTTCTAAATCGAGTAACGTTTCTATGGAAACGACAGGATTTTCTTTTGGGATACGACAATCACATTTCCGATCCACTAATCCTTCTTTACTGCATCCCTCGCTCCCACACAGTGACGAATTCACACGGAAATTGCATCGCTATGAAATACTATGTGTTCTAAGACATTTCCTTCTAAATCGAATAACATTTCTATGGAAACGACAGGATTTTCTTTTGGGATACGACGATCACATTTCCGATTCACTAATCCTTCTTTACTGCATCCCTAACTCCCACTCATTGACGAATTCACACGGAAATTGCGTCGCTATGAAATACTATGTGTTCTAAGACATTTTCTTCTAAATCGAGTAACGTTTCTATGGAAACGACAGGATTTTCTTTTGGGATACGACAATCACATTTCCGATCCACTAATCCTTCTTTACTGCATCCCTCGCTCCCATACAGTGACGAATTCACACGGAAATTGCATCGCTATGAAATACTATGTGTTCTAAGACATTTCCTTCTAAATCGAATAACATTTCTATGGAAACGACAGGATTTTCTTTTGGGATACGACGATCACATTTCCGATTCACTAATCCTTCTTTACTGCATCCCTCACTCCCACACATTGACTAATTCACACGGAAATTGCGTCGCTATGAAATACTATGTGTTCTAAGACATTTCCTTCTAAATCGAGTAACGTTTCTACGGATACGACAGGATTATCTTTTGGGATACGACAATCTCATTTCCGATCCACTAATCCTTCCTTACTGCATCCCTCACTCCCACTCATTGACGAATTCACACGGAATCTGCGTCGCTATGAAATACTATGGGTTCTATGACGTCTCCTTCTAAACCGAGTAACGTTTCTATGGAAACGACAGGATTTTCTTTTGGGATACGACAATCTCATTTCCGATCCACTAATCCTTCTTTACTGCATCCGTCACTCCCACTCATTGACGAATTCACACGGAAATTGCGTCGCTATGAAATACTATGGGTTCTATGACTTCTCCTTCAAAATCGAGTAACGTTTCTATGGAAACGACAGGATTTTCTTTTGGGATACGACAATCTCATTTCCGATCCACTATTCCTTCTTTACTGCATCCCTAACCCCCACTCATTGACGAATTCACACGGAAATTGCGTCGCTATGAAATACTATATGTTCTAAGACATTTCCTTCTAATTCGAGTAACGTTTCTATGGAAACGACAGGATTTTCTTTTGGGATACGACAATCTCATTTCCGATCCACTAATCCTTCTTTACTGCATACCTCACTCCCACTCATTGACGAATTCACACGGAAATTGCGTCGCTATGAAATACTATGTGTTCTAAGACATTTCCTTCTAATTCGAGTAACGTTTCTATGGAAACGACAGGATTTTCTTTTGGGATACGACAATCTCATTTCCGATCCACTAATCCTTCTTTACTGCATCCCTCACTCACACACATTGACGAATTCACACGGAAATTGCGTCGCTATGATAAACTATTTGTTCTAAGTCATTTCCTTCTAAATCGAGTAACATTTCTTTGGAAACGACAGCATATTCTTTTGGGATACGACAATCTCATTTCCGATCCACTAATAATTCTTTACTGCATCCCTCATTCCCTCTCATTGACGAATTCACACGGAACTTGCGTCGCTATGAAATAATATGGGTTCCATGATTTCTCCTTCTAAATCGAGTAACGTTTCTATGGAAACGACAGGATTTTCTTTTATGATACGACAATCTCATTTCCGATCCACTAATCCTTCTTTATAGCACCCCTCACTCCCACTCATTGACGAATTCACACGGAAATTGCGTCGCTATGAAATACTATGTGTTCTAAGACATTTCCTTCTAAATCGAGTAACGTTTCTATGGAAACGACAGGATTTTCTTTTGGGATACGACAATCACGTTTCCGATCTACTAATCCATCTTTACTGCATCCCTCACTCCCACACATTGACGAATTAACAAAGGAATTGCGTCGCAATGAAATACCATGGGTTCTATGACTTCTCCTTCTAAACCGAGTATCCTTTCTATGGAAACGACTGGCTTTTCTCTTGCCATACGAGTATCTCCTTCTCGATGCACTATTCCTTCTTTATTGCATCCCTAGCTCCCGCACATTGACGAATTAACACAGAAATTGAGTCGCTATGAAATACTGTGGGTTCTATAACTTCTCCTTCTAAATCGTGTAACGTTTCTATGGAAACGACAGGATTTTCTTTTGGGATACGACAATCTCATTTCCGATCCACTAATCCTTCTTTACTGCATCCCTCACTCCCACTCATTGACGAATTCACACGGAAAGTGCGTCCCTATGAAAAACTATGTGTTCTAAGGCATTTCCTTCTAAATCGAGTAACGTTTCTATGGAGACGACGGGATTTTCTTTTGGGATACGACAATCACATTTCCGATCCACTAATCCTTCTTTACTGCATCCCTCACTCCCACTCATTGACGAATTCACACGGAAATTGCGTCGCTATGAAATACTATGGGTTCTATGACTTCTCCTTCAAAATCGAGTAACGTTTCTATGGAAACGACAGGATTTTCTTTTGGGATACGACAATCTCATTTCCGATCCACTAATCCTTCTTTACTGCATCCCTAACTCCGACTCATTGACGAATTCACACGGAAATTGCGTCGCAATGAAATACTATGTGTCCTAAGACATTTCCTTCTAATTCGAGTAACGTTTCTATGGAAACGACAGGATTTTCTTTTGGGATACGACAATCCCATTTCCGATCCACTAATTCTTCTTTACTGCAACCCTCACTCCCACACATTGACGAATTCACACGGAAATTGCGTCGTTATGAAATACTATGTGTTCTAAGGCATTTCCTTCTAAATCGGGTAACGTTTCTATGGAAACGACCGGATTATCTTTTGGGATACGACAATCACATTTCCGATCCACTAATCCTTCTTTACTGCATCCCTCACTCCCACTCATTGATGAATTCACACGGAAATTGCGTCGCTATGAAATACTATGGGTTCTATGACTTCTCCTTCTAAATCGAGTAACTTTTCTATGGAAACGACAGGATTTTCTTTTGGGATACGACAATCTCATTTCCGATCCACTAATCCTTCTTTACTGCATCCCTAACTCCCACTCATTGACGAATTCACACGGAAATTGCGTCGCTATGAAATACTATGTGTTCTAAGACATTTCCTTCTAAATCGAATAACGTTTCTATGGAAACGACAGGATTTTCTTTTGGGATACGACAATCACATTTCCGATCCACTAATCCTTCTTTACTGCATCCCTCACTCCCACACAGTGACGAATTCACACGGAAATTGCGTCGCTATGAAATACTATGTGTTCTAAGACATTTCCTTCTAAATCGAGTAACGTTTCTACGGATACGACAGGATTATCTTTTGGGATATGACAATCACAATTCCGATCCACTAATCCTTCCTTACTGCATCCCTCACTCCCATTCATTGACGAATTCACACGGAAATTGCGTCGCTATGAAATACTATGCGTTCTATGACTTCTCCTTCTAAATCGAGTAACATTTCTATGGAAACGACAGGATTTTCTTTTGGGACACGACGATCACATTTCCGATCCACTAATCCTTCTTTACTGCATCCCTCACTCCCACACATTGACAAATTCACACGGAAATTGCGTCGCTATGAAATACTATGTGTTCTAAGACATTTCCCTCTAAATCGAGTAACGTTTCTACGGATACGACAGGATTATCTTTTGGGATATGACAATCACAATTCCGATCCACTAATCCTTCCTTACTGCATCCCTCACTCCCATTCATTGACGAATTCACACGGAAATTGCGTCGCTATGATATACTATGGGTTCTATGACTTCTCCTTCTAAATCGAGCAACGTTTCTATGGAAACGACAGTATTTTCTTTTGGGATACGACAATCTCATTTCCGATCCACTAATCCTTCTTTACTGCATCCCTCACTCCCTCTCATTGACGAATTCACACGGAAATTGCGTCGCTATGAAATACTATGGGTTCTATGACTTCTCCTTCAAAATCGAGTAACGTTTCTATGGAAACGACAGGATTTTCTTTTGGGATGCGACAATCTCATTTCCGATCCACTAATCCTTCTTTACTGCATCCCTAACTCCCACTCATTGACGAATTCACAAGGAAATTGCGTCGCTATGAAATACTATATGTTCTAAGACATTTCCTTCTAATTCGAGTAACGTTTCTATGGAAACGACAGGATTTTCTTTTGGGAGACGACTATCTCATTTCCATCCACTAATCCTTCTTTACTGCATACCTCACTCCCACTCATTGACGAATTCACACGGAAATTGCGTCGCTATTAAATACTATGTGTTCTATGACATCTCCTCCTAAATCGAGTAACGTTTCTATGGAAACGACAGGATTTTCTTTTGGGATACGACAATCACATTTCCGATCCTCTAATCCTTCTTTACTGCATCCCTCACTCCCACACATTGACGAATTCACACGGAAATTGCGTCACTATGAAAAACTATGTGTTGTAAGACATTTAGTTCAAAATCGAGTAACGTTTCTATGGAAACGACAGGATTTTCTTTTGGGATTCGACAATCTCATTTCCGGTCCACTAATCCTTCTTTACTGCATATCTCACTCCCACTCATTGACTAATCCACACGGAAATTGCGTCGCTATGAAATACTATGGGTTCTCTGACTTCTCCTTCTAAATCGAGTAACGTTTCTATGGAAACGACAGCATTTTCTTTTGGCATACGACAATCACATATTCGATACACTAATCCTTTTTTACTGCATCCCTCACTCCCACACATTGACGAATTAACACAGCAATTGCGTCGCAATGAAATACTATGGGTTCTATGACTTCTCCTTCTAAATCGAGTATCGTTTCTATGGAAACGACTGGCTTTCTTTTGCGATACGAGTATCTCTTTCTAGATGCACCATTCCTTCTTTATTGCATCCATAGCTCGCTCACATTGACGAATTAACACTGAAATTTAGTCGCTATGAAATACTATGTGTTCTATGACTTCTCCTTCTAAATCGAGTAACGTTTCTATGGAAACGACAGGATTTTCTTTTGGGATACGACAATCACATTTCCGATCCACTAATCCTTCTTTACTGCATCCCTCACTCCCACTCATTGACTAATTCACACGGAAATTGCGTCGCTCTGAAATACTATGGGTTCTATGACTTCTCCTTCTAAATCGAGTAACCTTTCTATGGAAACGACAGGATTTTCTTTTGGCATACGACAGTCACGTTTTCGATACACTAATCCTATTTTACTGCATCCCTCACTCCCACACATTGACGAATTCACACGGAAACTGCGTCGCTATGATAAACTATTTGTTCTAAGACATTTCCTTCTAAATCGAGTAACATTTCTTTATAAACGACAGGATTTTCTTTTGGGGTACGACAATCTCATTTCCGTACCACTAATCCTTCTTTACTGCATCCCTCACTCCCTCTCATTGACGAATTCACACGGAACTTGCGTCGCTAAGAAATAATATGGGTTCTATGATTTCTCCTTCTAAATTGAGTAACGTTTCTATGGAAACGACAGGATTTTCTTTTATGATACGACAATCTCATTTCCGATCCACTAATCCTTCTTTACAGCACCCCTCACTCCCACTCATTGACGAATTCACAAGGAAATTGCGTCGCTATGAAATACTATGTGTTCTAAGACATTTCCTTCTAAATCGAGTAACGTTTCTATGGAAACGACAGGATTTTCTTTTGGGATACGACAATCACATTTCCGATCTACTAATCCATCTTTACTGCATCCCTCACTCCCACACACTGACGAATTAACAAAGGAATTGCGTCGCAATGAAATACCATGGGTTCTATGACTTCTCCTTCTAAATCGAGTATCCTTTCTATGGAAACGACTGGCTTTTCTCTTGCCATACGAGTATCTCCTTCTCGATGCACTTTTCCTTCTTTATTGCATCCCTAGCTCCCTCACATTGACGAATTAACACAGAAATTGAGTCGCTATGAAATACTATGTGTTCTAAGACATTTCCTTCTAAATCGAGTATCGTTTCTATAGAAACGACAGGATTTTCTTTTGGGACACGACGATCACATTTCCGATCCGCTAATCCTTCTTTACTGCATCCCTCACTCCCACACATTGACAAATTCACACGGAACTTGCGTCGCTATGAAATACTATGTGTTCTAAGACATTTCCTTCTAAATCGAGTAACGTTTCTACGGATACGACAGGATTATCTTTTGGGATACGACAATCACATTTCCGATCCACTAATCCTTCCTTACTGCAGCCCTCACTCCCACTCATTGACGAATTCACACGGAAATTGCGTCGCTATGAAATACTATGGGTTCTATGACTTCTCCTTCTAAATCGAGCAACGTTTCTATGGAAACGACAGTATTATCTTTTGGGATACGACAATCTCATTTCCGAACCGCTAATCCTTTTTTACCGCATCCCTCACTCCCACTCATTGACGAATCCACACGGAAATTGCGTCGCTATAAAATACTATGGGATCTATGACTTCTCCTTCTAAATCGAGTAACGTTTCTATGGAAACGACAGGATTTTCTTTTGGGATACGACAATCTCATTTCCGACCCACTAATCCTTCTTTACTGCATCCTTTACTTCCACTCATTGACGAATTCACACGGAAATTGCGTCGCTATGAAATTCTATGTGTTCTAAGACATTTCCTTCTAAATCGAGTAACGTTTCTATGGAAACGCCAGGATTTTCTTTTGGGATACGACAATCTCATTTCCGATCCACTAATCCTTCTTTACTGCATCCCTCACTCCCACTCATTGACTATTTCACACGGAAATTGCGTCACTATGAAATACTATAGGTTCTATGACTTCTCCTTCTAATTCGAGTAACGTTTCTATGGAAACAATAGGATTTTCTTTTGGGAAATGACAATCTCATTTCCGATCCACTAATCATTCTTTACTGCATCCCTCACTCCCACTCATTGACGAATTCCCACGGAAATTGTGTCGCTATGAAATACTATGGGTTCTATGACTTCTATTTCTAAATCGAGTAACGTTTCTATGGAAACGACAGGATTTTCTTTTGGGATAGGCAATCACATTTCCGATCCACTAATCCTTTTTTACTGCATCCATCACTCCCACACATTGACGAATTCACACGGAAATTGCGTCGCTATGAAATACTATGTGTTCTAAGACATATCCTTCTAAATCGGGTAAAGTTTCGATGGATAGGACAGGATTTTCTTTTGGGATACGACAATCTCATTTCCGATCCACTAATCCTTCTTTACTGCATCCCTCACTCCCACACAGTGACGAATTCACACGGAAATCGCGTCGCTATGAAATACTATGTGTTCTAAGACATTTCCTTCTAAATCGAGTAACGTTTCTATGGAAACGACAGGATTTACTTTTGGGATACGAAAATCTAATTTCCGACCTACTAATCCTTCTTTACTGCATCCCTCAATCCCACTCATTGACGAATTCACACGGAAATTGCGTCGCTATGATATACTACGGGTTCTAAGACATTTCCTCCTAAATCAAGTAACGTTTCTATGGAAACGACAGGATTTTCTTTTGGGATACGACAATCACATTTCCGATCCACTAATCCTTCTTTACTGCATCCCTCACTCCCACACATTGACGAATTCACACGGAAATTGCGTCGCTATGATAAACTATGTGTTCTAAGACATTTCCTCCTAAATCGAGTCATGTTTCTATGGAAACGACTGGATTTTCTTTAGGGATACGACAATCTCATTTCCGCTCCACTAATCCTTCTTTACTGCATCCCTCACTCCCACTCATTGACGAATTCACACGTAAATTGCGTCGCTATGAAATAATATGGGTTCTATGACTTCTCCTTCTAAATCGAGTAACGTCTCTATGGAAACGACAGGATTTTCTTTTGGGATACGACAATCTCATTTCCCATCCACTAATCATTCTTTACAGCATCCCTCACTCCCACTCATTGGCGAATTCACACGGAAATTGGGTCGCTATGAAATACTATGTGTTCTAAGACATTTCCTTCTAAATCGAGTAACGTTTCTATGGAAACGACAGGATTTTCTTTTGGGATACGACAATCACATTTCCGATCCACTAATCCTTCTTTACTGCATCCCTCACTCCCACACATTGACGAATTCACACGGAAATTGCGTCGCTATGTAATACTATGTGTTCTAAGACATTTCCTTCTAAATCGAGTAACGTTTCTATGGAAACGACAGGATTTTCTTTTGGGATACGACAATCACATTTCCGATCCACTACTCCTACTATACTGCATCCCTCACTCACACACATTGACGAATTAACTCAGCAATTGCGTCGCTTTGAAATACTATGTGTTCTATGACTTGTCGTTCTAAATCGAGTAACGTTTCTATGGAAACGACAGGATTTTCTTTTGGGATACGACAATCACAATTCCGATCCACTAATCCTTCTTTACTGCATCCCCCACACCCACACATTGACGAATTCACACGGAAATTGCGTCGCTGTGAAAGACTATGTGTTCTAAGACATTTCCTTCTAAATCGAGTAACGTTTCTATGGAAACGACAGGATTTTCTTTTGGGATACGACAATCTCATATCCGATCCACTAATCCTTCTTTACTGCATCCCTCACTCCCACTCATTGACGAACTCACACGGAAATTGCGTCGCTATGAAATACTATGGGTTCTATGACTTCTCCTTCTAAATCGAGTAACGTTTCTATGGAAACGACAGGATTTTCTTTTGGGATACGACAATCACATTTCCGATCCACTAATCCTTCTTTACTGCATCCCTCACTCCCACACATTGACGAATTCACACGGAAATTGCGTCGCTATGTAATTCTATGTGTTCTAAGACATTTCCTTCTAAATCGAGTAACGTTTCTATGGAAACGACAGGATTTTCATTTGGGATACGACAATCACATTTCCGATCCACTAATCCTACTATACTGCATCCCTCACTCCCACACATTGACGAATTAACACAGCAATTGCGTCGCAATGAAATACTATGGGTTCAATCACTTCTCCTTCTAAATCGAGTATCGTTTCTATGGAAACGACTGGCTTTCTTTTGCGATACGAGTATCTCCTTCTCGATGCACTATTCCTTCTTTATTGCATCCATAGCTCGCTCACATTGACGAATTAACACAGAAATTTAGTCGCAATGAAATACTATGTGTTCTATGACTTCTCCTTCTAAATCGAGTAACGTTTCTATGGAAACGACAGGATTTTCTTTTGAGATACGACAATCTCATTTCCAATCCACTAATCCATCTTTACTGCATCCCCCACTCCCACACATTGACGAATTCACACGGAAATTGCGTCGCTATGATAAACTATTTGTTGTAAGACATTTCCTTCTAAATCGAGTAACATTTCTAGGGAAACGACAGGATTTTCTTTTGGGATACGACTATCTCATTTCCGATCCACTAATCCTTCTTTACAGCATCCCTCACTCCCTCTCATTGACGAATTCACCCGGAAATTGCGTCGCTATGAAATAATATGGGTTCTATGATTTCTCCTTCTAAATCGAGTAACGTTTCTATGGAAACGACAGGATTTTCTTTTGGGATACGACAATCTCATTTCCGATCCAGTAATCCTTCTTTACTGCATCCCTCACTCCCACTCATTGACGAAATCACACGGAAATTGCGTCGCTATGAAATACTATGGGTTCTATGACTTCTCCTTCTAATTCGAGTAACGTTTCTATGGAAACAACAGGTTTTTCTTTTGGGAAATGACAATCTCATTTCCGATCCACTAATCCTTCTTTACTGCATCCCTCACTCCCAATCATTGACGAATCCCCACGGAAATTGTGTCGCTATGAAATACTATGGGATCTATGACTTCTCCTTCAAAATCGAGTAACGTTTCTATGGAAACGACAGGATTTTCTTTTGGGATACGACAATCTCATTTCCGATCCACTAATCCTTCTTTACTGCATCCCTAACTCCCACACATTGACGAATTCACTCGGAAATTGCGTCGCTATGAAATACTATGTGTTCTAAGACATTTCCATCTAAATCGAGTAACGTTTCTATGGAAACGACAGGATTTTCTTTTGGGATACGACAATCACATTTCCGATCCACTAATCCTTTTTTAGTGCATCCTTCACTCCCACACATTGACGAATTAACACAGCAATTGCGTCGCAATGAAATACTATGGGTTCTATCACTTCTCCTTCTAAATCGAGTATCGTTTCTATGGAAACGACTGGCTTTCTTTTGCGATACGAGTATCTCCTTCTCGATGCACTATTCCTTCTTTATTGCATCCATAGCTCGCTCACATTGACGAATTAACACAGAAATTTAGTCGCTATGAAATACTATGTGTTCTATGACTTCTCCTTCTAAATCGAGTAACGTTTCTATGGAAACGACAGGATTTTCTTTTGGGATACGACAATCTCATTTCCGATCCACTAATCCTTCTTTACTGCATCCCTCACTCCCAGTCATTGACGAATTCACACGGAAATTGCGTCGCTGTGAAAGACTATGTGTTCTAAGACATTTCCTTCTAAATCGAGTAACGTTTCTATGGAAACGACAGGATTTTCTTTTGGGATACGACAATCTCATATCCGATCCACTAATCCTTCTTTACTGCATCCCTCACTCCCACTCATTGACGAACTCACACGGAAATTGCGTCGCTATGATATACTATGGGTTCTATGACTTCTCCTTCTAAATCGAGTAACGTTTCTATGGAAACGACAGGATTTTCTTTAGGTATACGACAATCACATTTCCGATCCACTAATCCTTCTTTACTGCATCCCTCACTCCCACACATTGACGAATTCACACGGAAATTGCGTCGCTATGTAATACTATGTGTTCTAAGACATTTCCTTCTAAATCGAGTAACGTTTCTATGGAAACGACAGGATTTTCTTTTGGGATACGACAATCACATTTCCGATCCACTAATCCTACTATACTGCATCCCTCACTCCCACACATTGACGAATTAACACAGCAATTGCGTCGCTATGAAATACTATGAGTTCTATGACTTGTCGTTCTAAATCGAGTAACGTTTCTATGGAAACGACAGGATTTTCTTTTGGGATACGACAATCACATTTCCGATCCACTAATCCTTCTTTACTGCATCCCCCACTCCCACACATTGACGAATTCACACGGAAATTGCGTCGCTATGATAAACTATTTGTTCTAAGACATTTCCTTCTAAATCGAGTAACATTTCTAGGGAAACGACAGGATTTTCTTTTGGGATACGACTATCTCATTTCCGATCCACTAATCCTTCTTTACAGCATCCCTCACTCCCTCTCATTGACGAATTCACCCAGAAATTGCGTCGCTATGAAATAATATGGGTTCTATGATTTCTCCTTCTAAATCGAGTAACGTTTCTATGGAAACGGCAGGATTTTCTTTTGGGATACGACAATCTCATTTCCGATCCACAAATCCTTCTTTACTGCATCCCTCACTCCCACTCATTGACGAATTCACACGGAAATTGCGTCGCTATGAAATACTATGGGTTCTATGACTTCTCCTTCTAATTCAAGTAACGTTTCTATGGAAACAACAGGTTTTTCTTTTGGGAAATGACAATCTCATTTCCGATCCACTAATCCTTCTTTACTGCATCCCTCACTCCCACTCATTGACGAATTCCCACGGAAATTGTGTCGCTATGAAATACTATGGGATCTATGACTTCTCCTTCAAAATCGAGTAACGTTTCTATGGAAACGACAGGATTTTCTTTTGGGATTCGACAATCTCAATTCCGATCCACTAATCCTCCTTTACTGCATCCCTAACCCCCACTCATTGACGAATTCACACGGAAATTGCGTTGCTATGAAATACTATGTGTTCTAAGACATTTCCTTCTAAATCGAGTAACGTTTCTATGGAAACGACTGGATTTTCTTTTGGGATACGACAATCACATTTCCGATCCACTAATCCTTCTTTACTGCATCCCTCACTCCCGCACATTGACGAATTCACACAGAAATTGCGTCGCTATGAAATACTATGGGTTCTACGACTTCTATTTCTAAATCGAGTAACGTCTCTGTGAAAACGACAGGATTTTCTTTTGGGATAGACCATCACACTTCCGATCCACTAATCCTTTTTTACTGCATCCCTCACTCCCACACATTGACGAATTCACACGGAAATTGCGTCGCTATGAAATACTATGGGTTCTATGACTTCTCCTTCTAATTCGAGTAACGTTTCTATGGAAACAACAGGTTTTTCTTTTGGGAAATGACAATCTCATTTCCGATCCACTAATCCTTCTTTACTGCATCCCTCACTCCCACTCATTGACGAATTCCCACGGAAATTGTGTCGCTATGAAATACTATGGGATCTATGACTTCTCCTTCAAAATCGAGTAACGTTTCTATGGAAACGACAGGATTTTCTTTTGGGATTCGACAATCTCAATTCCGATCCACTAATCCTCCTTTACTGCATCCCTAACCCCCACTCATTGACGAATTCACACGGAAATTGCGTTGCTATGAAATACTATGTGTTCTAAGACATTTCCTTCTAAATCGAGTAACGTTTCTATGGAAACGACTGGATTTTCTTTTGGGATACGACAATCACATTTCCGATCCACTAATCCTTCTTTACTGCATCCCTCACTCCAACTCATTGACGAATTCACACGGAAATTGCGACGCTATGAAATACTATGGGTTCTATGACTTCTCCTTCTAAATCGAGTAACGTTTCTATGGAAACGACAGGATTTTCTTTTGGGATACGATAATCTCATTTCCGATCCACTAATCCTTCTTTACTGCATCCCTAACTCCCACTCATTGACGAATTCACTCGGAAATTGCGTCGCTATGTAATACTATGTGTTCTAAGACATTTCCATCTAAATCGAGTAACGTTTCTTTGCAAACGACAGGATTTTCTTTTGGGATACGACAATCACATTTCCGATCCAGTAATCCTTCTTTACTGCATCCCTGACTCCCGCACAGTGACGAATTCACACGGAAATTGCGTCGCTATGAAATACTATGTGTTCTAAGACATTTCCTTCTAAATCGAGTAACGTTTCTATGGTAACGACAGGATTTTCTTTTGGGATACGACAATCACATTTCCGATCCACTAATCCAACTTTACTGCATCCCTCACTACCACACATTGACGAATTCACACGGAAATTGCGTCGCTATGAAATACTATGTGTTCTAAGACATGTCCTTCTAAATCGAGTAACGTTTCTATGGATACGACACGATTTTCTTTTGGGATACGACAATCTCATTTCCGATCCACTAATCCTTCCTTACTGCATCCCTCACTCCCACTCATTGACGAATTCACACGGAAATTGCGTCGCTATGAAATACTATGGGTTCTATGATTTCTCCTTCTAAATCGAGTAACGTTTCTATGGAAACGACAGGATTTTCTTTTGGGATACGACAATCACATTTCCGATCCACTAATCCTTCTTTACTGCATCCCTCACTCCCACTCATTGACGAATTCACACGTAAATTGCGTCGCTATGAAGTAATATGGGTTCTATGACTTCTCCTACTAAATCGAGTAACGTCTCTATGGAAACGACAGGATTTTCTTTTGGGGTACGACAATCTCATTTCCGATCCACTAATCCTTCTTTACAGCATCCCTCACTCCCACTCATTGACGAATTCACACGGAAATTGGGTCGCTATGAAATACTATGTGTTCTAAGACATTTCCTTCTAAATCGAGTAACGTTTCTATGGAAACGACAGGATTTTCTTTTGGGATACGACAATCACATTTCCGATCCACTAATCCTTCTTTACTGCATCCCTCACTCCCACACATTGACGAATTCACACGGAAATTGCGTCGCTATGAAATACTATGTGTTCTAAGACATTTCATTCAAAATCGAGTAACGTTTCTATATAAACGACAGGATTTTCTTTTGGGATACGACAATCACATTTCCGATCCACTAATCCTACTATACCGCATCCCTCACTCCCACACATTGACGAATTAACACAGCAATTGCGTCGCTATGAAATACTATGGGTTCTATGACTTCTCCTTCTAAATCGAGTATCGTTTCTATGGAAACGACTGGTTTTCTTTTGCGATACGAGTATCTCCTTCTCGATGCACTATTCCTTCTTTATCGGAACCCTAGCTCGCTCACATTGACCAATCAAAACAGAAATTTAGTCGCTATGAAATACTATGGGTTCTATGACTTCTCCTTCTAAATCGAGTAACGTTTCTATGGAAACGACAGGATTTTCTTTTGGGATACGACAATCTCATTTCCGATCCACTAATCCTTCTTTACTGCATCCCTCAATCATACTCATTGACGAATTCACACGGAAATTCCGTCGCTATGAAATACTATGTGTTCTAAGACATTTACTCCTAAATCGAGTAACGTCTCTATGGAAACGACAGGATTGTCTTTTGGGATACGACAATCACATTTCCGATCCACTAATCCTCCTTTACTGCGTCCCTCACTCCCACACATTGACGAATTCACACGGAAATTGCGTCAGTATGAAAAACTATGTGTTCTAGGACATTTCTTTCAAAATCGAGTAACGTTTCTATGGAAACGACAGGATTTTCTTTTGGGATACGACAATCTCATTTCCGTTCCACTAATCCTTCTTTACTGCATCCCTCACTCGCACTCATTGACTAATTCACACGGAAATTGCGTCGCTATGAAATACTATGGCTTCTATGACATCTCCTTCTAAATCGAGTAACGTTTCTATGGAAACGACAGGATTTTCTTTTGGGATACGACAATCTCATTTCCGATCCACTAATCCTTCTTTACTGCATCCCTCCCTCCCACTCATTGACGAATTCACACGGAAATTGCGACGCTATGAAATACTATGTGTTCTAAGACATTTCCTTCTAAATCGAGTAACGTTTTTATGGAAACGACAGGATTCTCTTTTGGGATACATCAATCACATTTCCGATCCACTAATCCTTCTTTACTGCATCCCTCACTCCCACACAGTGACGAATTCACACGGAAATTGCGTCCCTATGAAATACTATGTGTTCTAAGACATTTCCTTCTAAATCGAGTAACGTTTCTATGGAAACGACAGGATTTTCTTTTGGGATACGACAAACACATTTCCGATCCACTAATCCTTCTTTACTGAATCCCTCACTCCCACACATTGACGAATTCACACGGAAATTGCGTCGCTGTGAAATACTATGTGTTCTAAGACAATTCCTTCTAAACCGAGTAACGTTTCTATGGATATGACAGGATTTTCTTTTGGGATACGAGAATCATAGTTCCGATCCACTAATCCTTCTTTACTGAATCCCTCACTCCCCAACATTGACGAATTCCACGGAAATTGCGTCTCTACGAAAAACTATGTGTTCTAAGACATTTCCTTCAAAATCGAGTTACGTTTCTATGGAAACGACAGGATTTTCTTTTGGGATACGACAATCTCATTTCCGAGCCACTAATCCTTCTTTACTGCATCCCTCACTCCCACTCATTGACGAATTCACACGGAAATTGCGTCGCTGTGAAATACTATGGGTTCTATGACTTCTCCTTCTAAATCGAGTAACATTTCTATGGAAACGACGTGATTCTCTTATGGAATACGACAATCTCATTTCCGATCCACTAATCCTTCTTTACTGCATCCCTAACTCCCACTCATTGACGAATTCACACGGTAATTGCGTCGCTATGAAATACTATGTGTTCTAAGACATTTCCTTCTAAATCGAGTAACGTTTCTATGGATACGACAGCATTTTCTTTTGGGATACGACAATCTCATTTCCGATCCACTAATCCTTCCTTACTGCATCCCTCACTCCCACTCATTGACGAATTCACCCGGAAATTGCGTCGCTATGAAATACTATGGGTTCTATGACTTCTTCTTCTAAATCGAGTAACGTCTCTATGGAAACGACAGGATTTTCTTTTGGGATACGACAATCACATTTCCGATCCACTAATCCTTCTTTACTGCATCCCTCACTCCCACTCATTGACGAATTCACACGGAAATGGCGTCGCAATGAAATACTATGGGTTCTATGACTTCCCCTTCAAAATCGAGTGACGTTTCTATGGAAACGTCAGGATTTTCTTTTGGGATACGACAATCTCTTTTCCGATCCACTAATCCTTCTTTACTGCATCCCTAACTCCCACTCATTGACGAATTCACACGGAAATTGCGTCGCTATGAAATACTATGTGTTCTAAGACATTTCCTTCTAATTCAAGTAACGTTTCTATGGAAACGACAGGATTTTCTTTTGGGATACGACAATCTCATTTCCGATCCACTAATCCTTCTTTACTGCATCCCTCAATCCCACTCATTGACGAATTCACACGGAAATTGCGTCGCTATGAGATACTATGTGTTCTAAGACATTTTCTCCTAAATCGAGTAACGTTTCTATGGAAACGACAGGATTTTCTTCTGGGATACGACAATCACATTTCCGATCCACTAATCCTTCTTTACTGCGTCCCTCACTCCCACACATTGCGAATTCACACGGAAATTGCGTCAGTATGAAAAACTATGTGTTCTAGGGCATTTCTTTCAAAATCGAGTAACGTTTCTATGGAAACGACAGGATTATATTTTGGGATACGACAATCTCATTTCCGATCCACTAATCCTTCTTTACTGCATCCCTCACTCCCACTCATCGACTAATTCACACGGAAATTGCGTCGCTATGAAATATTATGGGTTCTATGACTTCTCCTTCTAAATCGAGTAACGTTTCTATGGAAACGACAGGATTTTCTTTTGGGATACGACAATCTCATTTCCGATCCACTACTCCTTCTTTACTGCATCCCTCACTCCCTCTCATTAACGAATTCACACGGAAATTGCGTCGCTATGAAATACTATGTGTTCTAAGGCATTTCCTTCTAAATCGAGAAACGTTTCTATGGAAACGACAGGATTTTCTTTTGGGATACATCAATCACATTTCCGATTTACTAATCCTTCTTTACTGCATCCGTCACTCCCACACAGTGACGAATTCACACGGAAATTGCGTCGCTATGAAATACTATGTGTTCTAAGACATTTCCTTCTAAATCGAGTAACGTTTCTATGGAAACGACAGGATTTTCTTTTGGGATTCGACAATCACATTTCCGATCCACTAATCCTTCTTTACTGAATCCCTCACTCCCACACATTGACGAATTCACACGGAAATTGCGTCGCTGTGAAATACTATGTGTTCTAAGACAAATCCTTCTAAATCGAGTAACGTTTCTATGGATACGACAGGATTTTCTTTTGGGATACGAGAATCACGTTTCCGATCCACTAATCCTTCTTTACTGAATCCCTCACTCCCACACATTGACGAATTCACACGGAAATTGCGTCACTATGAAAAACTATGTGTTCTAAGAAATTTCCTTCAAAATCGAGTTACGTTTCTATGGAAACGACAGGAATTTCTTTTGGGATACGAAAATCTCATTTCCGATCCACTAATCCTTCTTTACTGCATCCCTCACTCCCACTCATTGACGAATTCACACGGAAATTGCGTCGCTATGAAATACTATGGGTTCAATGACTTCTCCTTCTAAATCGAGTAACGTTTCTATGGAAACGACAGGATTTTCTTTTGGGATACGACAATCTCATTTCCGATCCACTAATCCTTCTTTACTGCATCCCTAACTCCCACTCATTGACGAATTCACACGGAAATTGCGTCGCTATGAAATGTCATGGGTTGTATGACTTCTCCTTCTAAATCGAGTAACGTTTCTATGGAAACGACAGAATTTTCTTTTGGGATACGACAATCTCATTTCCGATCCACTAATCCGTCTTTACAGCATCCCTCATTCCCACTCATTGACGAATTCACACGGAAATTGCGTCGCTATGAAATACTATGTGTTCTAAGACATTTCCTTCCAAATCGAGTAACGTTTCTATGGAAACGACAGGATTTTCTTTTGGGATACGACAATCTCATTTCCGATCCACTAATCCTTCTTTACTGCATCCCTCACTCCCACTCATTGACGAATTCACACGGAAATTGCTTCGCAATGAAATACTATTGGTTCTATGACTTCTCCTTCTAAATCGAGTAACGTTTCTATGGAAACGACAGGATTTTCTTTAGGGATACGACAATCTCATTTCCGATCCACTAATCCTTCTTTACTGCATCCCTCACTCCCACTCATTGACTAAGTCACACGGAAATTGCGTCGCTATGAAATACTATGGGTTCAATGACTTCTCCTTCTAAATCGAGTAACGTTTCTATGAAAACGACAGGATTTTCTTTTGGGATACGTCAATCTCATTTGCGATGCACTAATCCTTTTTTCTGCATCCCTCACTCCCACTCATTGACGAATTCACACGGAAATTGCGTCTCTATGAAATACTATGTGTTCTAAGACATTTCCTTCTAAATCGAGTAACGTTTCTATGGATACGACAGGATGTTCTTTTGGGATACGACAATCTCATTTCCGATCCACTAATCCTTCTTTACTGCATCCCTCACTCCCACTCATTGACGAATTGTCACGGAAATTGCGTCGCTATGAAATACTATGGGTTCTATGACTTCTCCTTCTAAATCGAGTAATGTTTCTATGGAAACGACAGGATTTTCTTTTGGGATCCGACAATCTCATTTCCGGTACACTAATCCCTCTTTACTGCATCCCTCACTCCCACTCATTGCCGAATACACACGGAAATTGCGTCGCTATGAAATACTATGGGTTCTGTGACTTCTCCTTCAAAATCGAGTACCGTTTATATGGGGACCACAGGATTTTCTTTTGGGATACGACAATCTCATTTCCGATCCACTAATCCTTCTTCACTGCATCCCTCACTCCCACTCATTGACGAATTCACACGGAAATTGCGTCGCTATGAAATACTATTTGTTCTAAGACATTTACTCCTAAATCGAGTAACGTTTCTATGGAAACGACAGGATTTTCTTTTGGGATACGACAATCACATTTCCGATCCACTAATCCTTCTTTACTGCATCCCTCACTCCCACACATTGACGAATTCACACGGAAATTGCGTCACTATGAAAACTATGTGTTCAAAGACATTTCCTTCTAAATCGAGTAACGTTTCTATGGAAACGACAGGATTTTCATTTGGGATGCGACAATCTCATTTCCGATCCACTAATCCTTCTTTACTGCATCCCTCACTCCCACTCATTGCCTAATTCACACGGAAATTGCCTCGCTATGACACACTATGAGTTCTATGACTTCTCCTTCTAAATCGAGTAACGTTTCTATGGAAACGACAGGATTTTCTTTTGGGATACGACAATCTCATTTCCGATCCGCTAATCCTTCTTCACTGCATCCCTCACTCCCACTCATTGACGAATGCACACGGAAATTGCGTCGCTATGAAATACTATGTGTTCTAAGACATTTTACTTCTAATTCGAGTAGCGTTTCTATGGAAACGTCAGGATTTTCTGTTGGGATACGACAATCCCATTTCCGATCCACTAATCCTTCTTTACTGCATCCCTCACTCCCACTCACTGACGAATTCACACGGAAATTGCGTCGCTATGAAATACTATGTGTTCTAAGCCATTTCCTCCTAAATCGAGTACGTCTCTATGGAAACGACAGGATTTTCTTTTGGGATACGACAATCACATTTCCGATCCACTAATCCTTATTTACTGCATCCCTCACTCCCACACATTGACGAATTCACACGGAAATTGCGTCACTATGAAAAACTATGTGTTCTAAGACATTTCCTTCAAAATCGAGTAACGTTTCTATGGAAACGACAGGATTTTCTTTTGGGATACGACAATCTCATTTCCGATAAACTAATCCTTCTTTACTGCATCCCTCACTCCCACTCATTGACTAATTCACACGGAAATTGCGTCGCTATGAAATGCTATGGGTTCAATGACTTCTCCTTCTAAATCGAATAACGTTTCTATGGAAACGACAGGATTTTCTTTTGGGATACGAGAATCACTTTTCCGATCCACTAATCCTTCTTTACTGCATCCCTCACTCCCACACATTGAAGAATTCACACGGAAATTGCGTCACTATGATAAACTATGTGTTCTAAGACATTTCCTTCAAAATCGAGTAACGTTTCTATGGAAACGACAGGATTTTCTTTTGGGATACGACAATCTCATTTCCGATAAACTAATCCTCCTTTACTGCATCCCTCACTCCCACTCATTGACGAATTCACACGGAAATTGCGTCTCTATGAAATACTATGTGTTCTAAGACATTTCCTTCTAAATCGAGTAACGTTTCTATGGATACGACAGGATGTTCTTTTGGGATACGACAATCTCATTTCCGATCCACTAATCCTCCTTTACTGCATCCCTCACTCCCACTCATTGACGAATTCTCTCGGAAATTGCGTCGCTATGAAATACTATGGGTTCTATGACATCTCCTTCTAAATCGAGTAATGTTTCTATGGAAACGACAGGATTTTCTTTTGGGATACGACAATCTCATTTCCGGTACACTAATCCCTCTTTACTGCATCCCTCACTCCCACTCATTGCCGAATACACACGGAAATTGCGTCGCTATGAAATACTATGGGTTCTGTGACTGCTCCTTCAAAATCGAGTACCGTTTATATGGGGACCACAGGATTTTCTTTTGGATACGACAATCTCACTTCCGATCCACTAATCCTTCTTCACTGCATCCTCACTCCCACTCATTGACGAATTCACACGGAAATTGCGTCGCTATGAAATACTATTTGTTTTAAGACATTTACTCCTAAATCGAGTAACGTTTCTATGGAAACGACAGGATTTTCTTTTGGGATACGACAATCACTTTTCCGATCCACTAATCCTTCTTTACTGCATCCCTCACTCCCACACATTGACGAATTCACACGGAAATTGCGTCACTATGAAAACTATGTGTTCTAAGACATTTCCTTCTAAATCGAGTAACGTTTCTATGGAAACGACAGGATTTTCATTTGGGATGCGACAATCTCATTTCCGATCCACTATCCTTCTTTACTGCAACCCTCACTCCCACTCATTGCCTAATTCACACGGAAATTGCCTCGCTATGAAACACTATGTGTTCTATGACTTCTCCATCTAAATCGAGTAACGTTTCTATGGAAACGACAGGATTTTCTTTTGGGATACGACAATCTCATTTCCGATCCGCTAATCCTTCTTTACTGCATCCCTCACTAGCACTCATTGACGAATGCACACGGAAATTGCGTCGCTATGAAATACTATGTGTTCTAAGACATTTTACTTCTAATTCGAGTAACGCTTCTATGGAAACGTCAGGATTTTCTTTTGGGATACGACAATCCCATTTCCGATCCACTAATCCTTCTTTACTGCATCCCTCACTCCCACTCATTGACGAATTCACACGGAAATTGCGTCGCTATGAAATACTATGTGTTCTAAGCCATTTCCTCCTAAATCGAGTAACGTCTCTATGGAAACGACAGGATTTTCTTTTGTGATACGAGAATCACATTTCCGATCCACTAATCCTTCTTTACTGCATCCCTCACTCCCACACATTGACGAATTCACACGGAAATTGCGTCACTATGATAAACTATGTGTTCTAAGACATTTCCTTCAAAATCGAGTAACGTTTCTATGGAAACGACAGGATTTTCTTTTGGGATACGACAATCTCATTTCCGATCCACTAATCCTTCTTTACTGCATCCCTCACTCCCACTCATTGACTAATTCACACGGAAATTGCCTCACTATGAAACACTATGTGTTCTAAGACATTTCCTTCAAAATCGAGTAACGTTTCTATGGAAACGACAGGATTTTCTTTTGGGATACGACAATCTCATTTCCGATCCACTAATCCTTCTTTACTGCATCCCTCACTCCCACTCATTGACGAATTCACACGGAAATTGCGTCGCTATGAAATACGAGTACTATGTGTTCTAAGACATTTCCTTCTAAATCGAGTAACGTTTCTATGGAAACGACAGGATTTTCTTTTGGGATACGACAATCTTATTTCCGATCCACTAATCCTTGTTTACTGCATCCCTCTCTCCCACACATTGACGAATTCACACGGAAATTGCGTCGCTATGAAATTCTATGTGTTCTAAGACATTTCCTTCTAAATCGAGTAACGTATCTATGGAAACGACAGGATCTTCTTTAGGGATACGACAATCTCATTTCCGATCCACTAATCCTTCTTTACTGCATCCCTAACTCCCACTCATTGACGAATTCACACGGAAATTGCGTCGCTATGAAATACTATGTGTTCTAAGACATTTACTCCTAAATCGAGTAACGTTTCTATGGAAGCGACAACATTTTCTTTTGGGATACGACAATCACATTTCCGATCCACTAATCCTTCTTTACTGCATCCCTCAAACCCACACATTGACGAATTCACACTGAAATTGCGTCCCTATGAAATACTATGTGTTCTAAGACATTTCCTCCTAAATCGAGTAACGATTCTGTGGAAACGACAGGATTTTCTTTTGGGATACGACAATCACATTTCCGATCCACTAATCCTTCTTTACTGAATCCCTCACTCCCACACATTGACGAATTCACACGGAAATTGCGTCGCTGTGAAATACTATGTGTTCTAAGACAAATCCTTCTAAATCGAGTAACGTTTCTATGGATACGACAGGATTTTCTTGTGGGATACGAGAATCACATTTCCGATCCACTAATCCTTCTTTACTGAATCCCTCACTCCCACACATTGACGAATTCACACGGACATTGCGTCACTATGAAAAACTATGTGTTCTAAGACATTTCCTTCAAAATCGAGTTACGTTTCTATGGAAACGACAGGATTTTCTTTTGGGATACGACAATCTCATTTCCGATCCACTAATCCTTTTTTACTGCATCCCTAACTCCCACTCATTGACGAATTCACACGGAAATTGCGTCGCTATGAAATAATATGGGTTCTATGACTTCTCCTTCTAAATCGAGTAACGTTTCTATGGAAACGACAGGAATTTCTTTTGGGATAGGACAATCTCATTTCCGATCCACTAATCCTTCCTTACAGCAACCCTCACTCCCACTCATTGACGAATTCACACGGAAATTGCGTCGCTATGAAATAATATGGGTTCTATGACATCTCCTTCTAAATCGAGTAACGTTTCTATGGAAACGACAGGACTTTCTTTTGGGTTACGACAATCTCATCTCCGATCCACTAATCCTTCCTTACAGCATCCCTCACTCCCACTCATTGACGAATTCACACGGAAATTGCGTCGCTATGAAATACTATGTGTTCTAAGACATTTCCTTCTAAATCGAGTAACGTATCTATGGAAACGACAGGATTTTCTTTTGGGATACGACAATCTTATTTCCGATCCACTAATACTTGTTTACTGCATCCCTCTCTCCCACACATTGACGAATTCACACGGAAATTGCGTCGCTATGAAATTCTATGTGTTCTAAGACATTTCCTTCTAAATCGAGTAACGTATCTATGGAAACGACAGGATCTTCTTTAGGGATACGACAATCTCATTTCCGATCCACTAATCCTTCTTTACTGCATCCCTAACTCCCACTCATTGACGAATTCACACGGAAATTGCGTCGCTATGAAATACTATGTGTTCTAAGACATTTACTCCTAAATCGAGTAACGTTTCTATGGACGCGACAACATTTTCTTTTGGGATACGACAATCACATTTCCGATCCACTAATCCTTCTTTACTGCATCCCTCAAACCCACACATTGACGAATTCACACTGAAATTGCGTCACTACGAAATACTATGTGTTCTAAGACATTTCCTCCTAAATCGAGTAACGATTCTATGGAAACGACAGGATTTTCTTTTGGATACGACAATCACATTTCCGATCCACTAATCCTTCTTTACTGAATCCCTCACTCCCACACATTGACGAATTCACACGGAAATTGCGTCGCTGTGAAATACTATGTGTTCTAAGACAAATCCTTCTAAATCGAGTAACGTTTCCATGGATACGACAGGATTTTCTTGTGGGATACGAGAATCACATTTCCGATCCACTAATCCTTCTTTACTGAATCCCTCACTCCCACACATTGACGAATTCACACGGAAATTGCGTCACTATGAAAAACTATGTGTTCTAAGACATTTCCTTCAAAATCGAGTTACGTTTCTATGGAAACGACAGGATTTTCTTTTGGGATACGAATATCTCATTTCCGATCCACTAATCCTTTTTTACTGCATCCCTAACTCCCACTCCTTGACGAATTCACACGGAAATTGCGTCGCTATGAAATACTATGTGTTCTAAGACATTTCCTTCTAATTCGAGTAACGTTTCTATGCTAACGACAGGATTTTCTTTTGGGATACGACAATCTCATATCCGATCCACTAATCCTTCTTTACTGCATCCCTCACTCCCACTCATTGACGAATTCACACGGAAATTGCGTCGCTATGAAAAACTATGTGTTCTATGACTTCTCCTTCAAAATCGAGTAACGTTTCTATAGAAACGACAGGATTCTCTTTTGGGATCCGACAATCTCTTTTCCGATCCAATAATCCTTCTTTACTGCATCCCTAGCTCCCACTCATTGACGAATTCACACGGAAATTGCGTCGCTACGAAATACTATGAGTTCTAAGACATTTCCTTCTAATTCGAGTATCGTTTCTATGGAAACGACAAGATTTCCTTTTGGGATACGACAATCTCATTTCCGATCCACTAATCCTTCTTTACTGCATCCCTCACTCCCACTCATTGACGAATTCACACGGAAATTGCGTCGCTATGAAATACTATGTGTTCTCAGACATTTCCTCCTAAATCGAGTAACGTTTCTATGGAAACGACAGGATTTTCTTTTGGGATACGACATTCACATTTCCGATCCACTAATCCTTCTTTACTGCATCCCTCACTCCCACACATTGACGAATTCACACGGAAATTGCGTCACTATGGAAAACTATGTGTTCTAAGACATTTCCTTCAAAATCGAGTTACGTTTCTATGGAAACGACAGGATTTTCTTTTGGGATACGACAATCTCATTTCCGATCCACTAATCCTTCTTTACTGCATCCCTCACTCCCACTCATTGACGAATTCACACGGAAATTGCGTCGCTATGAAAAACTATGTGTTCTATGACTTCTCCTTCAAAATCGAGTAACGTTTCTATAGAAACGACAGGATTCTCTTTTGGGATCCGACAATCTCTTTTCCGATCCAATAATCCTTCTTTACTGCATCCCTAGCTCCCACTCATTGACGAATTCACACGGAAATTACGTCGCTATGAAGTACTATGTGTTCTAAGACATTTCCTTCTAATTCGAGTAACGTTTCTATGCTAACGACAGGATTTTCTTTTGGGATACGACAATCTCATATCCGATCCACTAATCCTTCTTTACTGCATCCCTCACTCCCACTCATTGACGAATTCACACGGAAATTGCGTCGCTATGAAATACTATGTGTTCTAAGACATTTACTCCTAAATCGAGTAACGTTTCTATGGAAACGACAGGATTTTGTTTTGGGATACGACATTCACATTTCCGATCCACTAATCCTTCTTTACTGCATCCCTCACTCCCACACATTGACGAATTCACACGGAAATTGCGTCACTATGAAAAACTATGTGTTCTAAGACATTTCCTTCAAAATCGAGTTACGTTTCTATGGAAACGACAGGATTTTCTTTTGGGATACGAAAATCTCATTTCCGATCCACTAATCCTTCTTTACTGCATCCCTCACTCCCACTCATTGACGAATTCACACGGAAACTGCGTCGCTATGAAATACTATGGGTTCAATGACTTCTCCTTCTAAATCGAGTAACGTTTCTATGGAAACGACAGGATTTTCTTTTGGGATACGACAATCTCATTTCCGATCCACTAATCCTTCTTTACTGCATGCCTCACTCCCACTCATTGACGAATTCACACGGAAATTGCGTCGCTACGAAATACTATGAGTTCTAAGACATTTCCTTCTAATTCGAGTATCGTTTCTATGGAAACGACAAGATTTCCTTTTGGATACGACAATCTCATTTCCGATCCACTAATCCTTCTTTACTGCATCCCTCACTCCCACTCATTGACGAATTCACACGGAAATTGCGTCGCTATGAAATACTATGTGTTCTAAGACATTTCCTCCTAAATCGAGTAACGTTTCTATGGAAACGACAGGATTTTCTTTTGGGATACGACATTCACATTTCCGATCCACTAATCCTTCTTTACTGCATCCCTCACTCCCACACATTGACGAATTCACACGGAAATTGCGTCGCTATGATAAACTATGTGTTCTAAGACATTTCCTTCAAAATCGAGTAACGTTTCTATGGAAACGATAGGATTTTCTTTTGGGATACGACAATCTCATTTCCGATCCACTAATCCTTTTTTACTGCATCCCTAACTCCCACTCATTGACGAATTCTCACGGAAATTGCGTCGCTATGAAATAATATGGGTTCTATGACTTCTCCTTCTAAATCGAGTAACGTTTCTATGGAAACGACAGGATTTTCTTTTGGGATACGGCAATCTCATTTGCGATCCACTAATCCTTCTTTACTGCATCCCTCACTCCCACTCATTGACGAATTCACACGGAAATTGCCTCGCTATGAAATACTATGTGTTCTAAGAATTTTCCTTCTAAATCGTGTAACGTTTCTATGGAAACGACAGGATTTTCTTTTGGGATACGACAATCTCATTTCCGATCCACTAATCCTTCTTTACTGCATCCCTCACTCCCACTCATTGACGAATGCAAACGGAAATTGCGTCGCTATGAAATACTATGTGTTCTAAGACTTTTTACTTCTAATTCGAGTAACGTTTCTATGGAAACGTCAGGATTTTCTTTTGGGGTACGACAATCTCATTTCCGATTCACTAATCCTTCTTTACTGCATCCCTCACTCCCACTCATTGACGAATTCACACGGAAATTGCGTCGCTATGAAATACTATGTGTTCTAAGACATTTCCTTCTAAATCGAGTAACGTTTCTATGGAAACGACAGGATTTTCTTTTAGGATACATCAATCACATTTCCGATCCACTAATCCTTCTTTACTGCATACCTCACTCCCACACAGTGACGAATTCACACGGAAATTGCGTCGCTATGAAAAACTATGTGTTCTAAGACATTTCCTTCTAAATCGAGTAACGTTTCTATGGAAACGACAGGATTTTCTTTTGGGATACGACATTCACATTTCTGATCCACTAATCCTTCTTTACTGCATCCCTCACTCCCACACATTGACGAATTCACACGGAAATTGCGTCGCTATGATAAACTATGTGTTCTAAGACATTACCTTCAAAATCGAGTAACGTTTCTATGGAAACGATAGGATTTTCTTTTGGGATACGACAATCTCATTTCCGATCCACTAATCCTTTTTTACTGCATCCCTAACTCCCACTCATTGACGAATTCTCACGGAAATTGCGTCGCTATGAAATAATATGGGTTCTATGACTTCTCCTTCTAAATCGAGTAACGTTTCTATGGAAACGACAGGATTTTCTTTTGGGATACGACAATCTCATTCCCGATCCACTAATCCTTCTATACTGCATCCATCACTCCCACTCATTGACGAATTCACACGGAAATTGCGTCGCTACGAAATACTATGCGTTCTAAGACATTTCCTTCTAATTCGAGTATCGTTTCTATGGAAACGACAAGATTTCCTTTTGGGACACGACAATCTCATTTCCGATCCACTAATCCTTCTTTACTGCATCCCTCACTCCCACTCATTGACGAATTCACACGGAAATTGCGTCGCTATGAAACACTATGTGTTCTAAGACATTATCTCCAAAATAGAGTAATGTTTCTATGGAAACGACAGGATTTTCTTTTGGGATACGACAATTTCATTTCCGATCCGCTAATCCTTCTTTACTGGATCCCTAACTCCTACTCATTGACGAATTCACACGGAAATTGCGTCGCTATGAAATGATATGTGTTCTATGACTTCTCCTTCTAAATCGAGTAACGTTTCTATGGAAACGACAGGATTTTCTTTTGGGATACGACAATCTCATTTCCGATCCACTAATCCTTCTTTACAGCATCCCTCATTCCCACTCATTGACGAATTCACACGGAAATTGCGTCGCTATGAAATACTATGCGTTCTAAGACATTTCCTTCTAATTCGAGTAACGTTTCTATGCTAACGACAGGATATTCTTTTGGGATACGACAATCTCCTTTCCGATCCACTAATCCTTCTTTACTGCATCCCTCACTCCCACTCATTGACGAATTCACACGGAAATTGCGTCGCTATGAAATACTATGTGTTCTAAGACATTTCCTTCTAAATCGAGTAACGTTTCTATGGAAACGACAGGATTTTCTTTTAGGATACATCAATCACATTTCCGATCCACTAATCCTTCTTTACTGCATCCCTCACTCCCACACAGTGACGAATTCACACGGAAATTGCGTCGCTATGAAATACTATGTGTTCTAAGACATTTCCTTCTAAATCGAGTAACGTTTCTATGGAAACGACAGGATTTTCTTTTGGGATACGACAATCACATTTCCGATCCACTAATCCTTCTTTACTGAATCCCTCACTCCCACACATTAACGAATACACACGGAAATTGCGTCGCTGTGAAATACTGTGTGTTCTAAGACATTTCCTTCAAAATCGAGTTACGTTTCTATGGAAACGACAGGATTTTCTTTTGGGATACGACAATCTCATTTCCGATCCACTAATCCTTCTTTACTGCATCCCTCACTCCCACTCATTGACGAATTCACACGGAAATTGCGTCGCTATGAAAAACTATGTGTTCTGTGACTTCTCCTTCAAAATCGAGTAACGTTTCTATAGAAACGACAGGATTCTCTTTTGGGATCCGACAATCTCTTTTCCGATCCAATAATCCTTCTTTACTGCATCCCTAGCTCCCACTCATTGACGAATTCACACGGAAATTACGTCGCTATGAAATACTATGTGTTCTAAGACATTTCCTTCTAATTCGAGTAACGTTTCTATGCTAACGACAGGATATTCTTTTGGGATACGACAATCTCATATCCGATCCACTAATCCTTCTTTACTGCATCCCTCACTCCCACTCATTGACGAATTCACACGGAAATTGCGTCGCTATGAAATACTATGTGTTCTAAGACATTTACTCCTAAATCGAGTAACGTTTCTATGGAAACGACAGGATTTTGTTTTGGGATACGACATTCACATTTCCGATCCACTAATCCTTCTTTACTGCATCCCTCACTCCCACACATTGACGAATTCACACGGAAATTGCGTCACTATGAAAAACTATGTGTTCTAAGACATTTCCTTCAAAATCGAGTTACATTTCTATGGAAACGACAGGATTTTCTTTTGGGATACGAAAATCTCATTTCCGATCCACTAATCCTTCTTTACTGCATCCCTCACTCCCACTCATTGACGAATTCACACGAAAACTGCGTCGCTATGAAATACTATGGGTTCAATGACTTCTCCTTCTAAATCGAGTAACGTTTCTATGGAAACGACTGGATTTTCTTTTGGGTTACGACAATCTCATTTCCGATCCACTAATCCTTCTTTACTGCATGCCTCACTCCCACTCATTGACGAATTCACACGGAAATTGCGTCGCTACGAAATACTATGAGTTCTAAGACATTTCCTTCTAATTCGAGTATCGTTTCTATGGAAACGACAAGATTTCCTTTTGGGATACGACAATCTCATTTCCGATCCACTAATCCTCCTTTACTGCATCCCTCACTCCCACTCATTGACGAATTCACACGGAAATTGCGTCGCTATGAAATACTATGTGTTCTAAGACATTTCCTCCTAAATCGAGTAACGTTTCTATGGAAACGACAGGATTTTCTTTTGGGATACGACATTCACATTTCCGATCCACTAATCCTTCTTTACTGCATCCCTCACTCCCACACATTGACGAATTCACACGGAAATTGCGTCGCTATGATAAACTATGTGTTCTAAGACATTTCCTTCAAAATCGAGTAACGTTTCTATGGAAACGATAGGATTTTCTTTTGGGATACGACAATCTCATTTCCGATCCACTAATCCTTTTTTACTGCATCCCTAACTCCCACTCATTGACGAATTCTCACGGAAATTGCGTCGCTATGAAATAATATGGGTTCTATGACTTCTCCTTCTAAATCGAGTAACGTTTCTATGGAAACGACAGGATTTTCTTTTGGGATACGACAATCTCATTTCCGATCCACTAATCCTTCCTTACAGCATCCCTCACTCCCACTCATTGACGAATTCACACGGAAATTGCGTCGCTATGAAATACTATGTGTTCTAAGACATTTCCTTCTAAATCGAGTAACGTTTCTATGGAAACGACAGGATTTTCTTTTGGGATACGACAATCTTATTTCCGATCCACTAATCCTTGTTTACTGCATCCCTCTCTCCCACACATTGACGAATTCACACGGAATTTGCGTCGCTATGAAATACTATGTGTTCTAAGACATTTCCTTCTAAATCGAGTAACGTTTCTATGGAAACGACAGGATCTTCTTTAGGGATACGACAATCTCATTTCCGATCCACTAATCCTTCTTCACTGTATCCCTCACTCCCACACATTGACGAATTCACACGGAAATTGCGTCACTATGAAAAACTATGTGTTCTAAGACATTTCCTTCAAAATCGAGTAACGTTTCTATGGAAACGACAGGATTTTCTTTTGGGATACGACAATCTCATTTCCGATCCACTAATCCTTCTTTACTGCATCCCTCACTCCCACTCACTGACTAATTCACACGGAAATTGCGTCGCTATGAAATACTATGGGTTCAATGACTTCTCCTTCTAAATCGAGTAACGTTTCTATGGAAACGACAGGATTTTCTTTTGGGATACGGCAATCTTATTTCCGATCCACTAATCCTTGTTTACTGCATCCCTCTCTCCCACACATTGACGAATTCACACGGAAATTGCGTCGCTATGAAATACTATGTGTTCTAAGACATTTCCTTCTAAATCGAGTAACGTTTCTATGGAAACGACAGGATCTTCTTTAGGGATACGACAATCTCATTTCCGATCCACTAATCCTTCTTTACTGCATCCCTAACTCCCACTCATTGACGAATTCACACGGAAATTGCGTCGCAATGAAATACTATGTGTTCTAAGACATTTACTCCTAAATCGAGTAACGTTTCTATGGAAACGACAGGATTTTCTTTTGGGATACGACAATCACATTTCCGATCCACTAATCCTTCTTTACTGCTTCCCTCACTCCCACACATTGACGAATTCACACGGAAATTGCGTCACTATGAAAAACTATGTGTTCTAAGACATTTCCTTCAAAATCGAGTAACGTTTCTATGGAAACGACAGGATTTTCATTTGGGATACGACAATCTCGTTTCCGATCCACTAATCCTTCTTTACTGCATCCCTCACTCCCACTCATTGCCTAATTCACTCGGAAATTGCCTCGCTATGAAACACTATGTGTCCTATGACTTCTCCTTCTAAATCGAGTAACGTTTCAATGGAAACGACAGGATTTTCATTTGGGATACGACAATCTCATTTCCGATCCACTAATCCTTCTTTACTGCATCCCTCACTCGCACTCATTGACGAATGCAAACGGAAATTGCGTCGCTATGAAATACTATGTGTTCTAAGACTTTTACTTCTAATTCGAGTAACGTTTCTATGGAAACATCAGGATTTTCTTTTGAGATACGACAATCTCCTTTCCGATCCACTAATCCTTCTTTACTGCATCCCTCACTCCCACTCATTGACGAATTCACACGGAAATTGCGTCGCTATGAAATACTATGTGTTCTAAGACATTTCCTTCTAAATCGAGTAACGTTTCTATGGAAACGACAGGATTTTCTTTTGGGATACGACAATCACATTTCCGATCCACTAATCCTTCTTTACTGAATCCCTCACTCCCACACATTAACGAAGACACACGGAAATTGCGTCGCTGTGAAATACTGTGTGTTCTAAGACAAATCCTTCTAAATCGAGTAACGTTTCTATGGATACGACAGGATTTTCTTGTGGGATACGAGAATCACATTTCCGATCCACTAATCCTTCTTTACTGAATCCCTCACTCCCACACATTGACGAATTCACACAGAAATTGCGTCACTATGAAAAACTATGTGTTGTAAGACATTTCCTTCAAAATCGAGTTACGTTTCTATGGAAACGACAGGATTTTCTTTTGGGATACGAAAATCTCATTTCCGATCCACTAATCCTTCTTTACTGCATCCCTCACTCCCACTCATTGACGAATTCACACGGAAATTGCGTCGCTATGAAATACTATGGGTTCAATGACTTCTCCTTCTAAATCGAGTAACGTTTCTATGGAAACGACAGGATTTTCTTTTGGGATACGACAATCTCATTTCCGATCCATTAATCCTTCTTTACTGCATCCCTCACTCCCACTCATTGACGAATTCACACGGAAATTGCGTCGCTACGAAACACTATGAGTTCTAAGACATTTCCTTCTAATTCGAGTGTCGTTTCTATGGAAACGACAAGATTTCCTTTTGGGACACGACAATCTCATTTCCGATCCACTAATCCTTCTTTACTGCATCCCTCACTCCCACTCATTGACGAATGCACACGGAAATTGCGTCGCTATGAAACACTATGTGTTCTAAGGCATTACCTCCTAAATCGAGTAACGTTTCCATGGAAACGACAGGATTTTCTTTTGGGATACGACAATTTCATTTCCGATCCACTAATCCTTCTTTACTGCATCCCTAACTCCCACTCATTGACGAATTCACACGGAAATTGCGTCGCTATGAAATGATATGGGTTCTATGACTTCTCCTTCTAAATCGAGTAACGTTTCTATGGAAACGACAGGATTTTCTTTTGGGATACGACAATCTTATTTCCGATCCACTAATCCTTGTTTACTGCATCCCTCTCTCCCACACATTGACGAATTCACACGGAAATTGCGTCGCTATGAAATACTATGTGTTCTAAGACATTTCCTTCTAAATCGAGTAACGTTTCTATGGAAACGACAGGATCTTCTTTAGGGATACGGCAATCTCATTTCCGATCCACTAATCCTTCTTTACTGCATCCCTAACTCCCACTCATTGACGAATTCACACGGAAATTGCGTCGCAATGAAATACTGTGTGTTCTAAGACATTTACTCCTAAATCGAGTAACGTTTCTGTGGAAACGACAGGATTTTCCTTTGGGATACGACAATCACATTTCCGATCCACTAATCCTTCTTTACTGCTTCCCTCACTCCCACACATTGACGAATTCACACGGAAATTGCGTCACTATGAAAAACTATGTGTTCTAAGACATTTCCTTCAAAATCGAGTAACGTTACTATGGAAACGACAGGATTTTCATTTGGGATACGACAATCTCGTTTCCGATCCACTAATCCTTCTTTACTGCATCCCTCACTCCCACTCATTGCATAACTCACTCGGAAATTGCCTCGCTATGAAACACTATGTGTCCTATGACTTCTCCTTCTAAATCGAGTAACGTTTCTATGGAAACGACAGGATTTTCTTTTGGGATACGACAATCTCATTTCCGATCCACTAATCCTTCTTTACTGCATCCCTCACTCCCACTCATTGACGAATGCAAAAGGAAATTGCGTCGCTATGAAATACTATGTGTTCTAAGACTTTTTACTTCTAATTCGAGTAACGTTTCTATGGAAACGTCAGGATTTTCTTTTGGGATACGACAATCTCCTTTCCGATCCACTAATCCTTCTTTACTGCATCCCTCACTCCCACTCATTGACGAATTCACACGGAAATTGCGTCGCTATGAAATACTATGTGTTCTAAGACATTTCCTTCTAAATCGAGTAACGTTTCTATGGAAACGACAGGATTTTCTTTTAGGATACATCAATCACATTTCCGATCCACTAATCCTTCTTTACTGCATCCCTCACTCCCACACAGTGACGAATTCACACGGAAATTCCGTCGCTATGAAATACTATGTGTTCTAAGACATTTCCTTCTAAATCGAGTAACGTTTCTATGGAAACGACAGGATTTTCTTTTGGGATACGACAATCACATTTCCGATCCACTAATCCTTCTTTACTGAATCCCTCACTCCCACACATTGACGAATTCACACGGAAATTGCGTCGCTGTGAAATACTGTGTGTTCTAAGACAAATCCTTCTAAATCGAGTAACGTTTCTATGGATACGACAGGATTTTCTTGTGGGATACGAGAATCACATTTCCGATCCACTAATCCTTCTTTACTGAATCCCTCACTCCCACACATTGACGAATTCACACGGAAATTGCGTCACTATGAAAAACTATGTGTTGTAAGACATTTCCTTCAAAATCGAGTTACGTTTCAATGGAAACGACAGGATTATCTTTTGGGATACGAAAATCTCATTTCCGATCCACTAATCCTTCTTTACTGCATCCCTCACTCCCACTCATTGACGAATTCACACGGAAATTGCGTCGCTATGAAATACTATGGGTTCAATGACTTCTCCTTCTAAATCGAGTAACGTTTCTATGGAAACGACAGGATTTTCTTTTGGGATACGACAATCTCATTTCCGATCCACTAATCCTTCTTTACTGCATCCCTCACTCCCACTCATTGACGAATTCACACGGAAATTGCGTCGCTACGAAATACTATGAGTTCTAAGACATTTCCTTCTAATTCGAGTGTCGTTTCTATGGAAACGACAAGATTTCCTTTTGGGACACGACAATCTCATTTCCGATCCACTAATCCTTCTTTACTGCATCCCTCACTCCCACTCATTGACGAATGCACACGGAAATTGCGTCGCTATGAAACACTATGTGTTCTAAGGCATTACCTCCTAAATCGAGTAACGTTTCCATGGAAACGACAGGATTTTCTTTTGGGATACGACAATTTCATTTCCGATCCACTAATCCTTCTTTACTGCATCCCTAACTCCCACTCATTGACGAATTCACACGGAAATTGCGTCGCTATGAAATGATATGGGTTCTATGACTTCCCCTTCTAAATCGAGTAACGTTTCTATGGAAAGGACAGGATTTTCTTTTGGGATACGACAATCTTATTTCCGATCCACTAATCCTTCTTTACAGCATCCCTCATTCCCACTCATTGACGAATTCACACGGAAATTGCGTCGCTATGATATACTATGTGTTCTAAGACATTTCCTTCTAAATCGAGTAACGTTTCTATGGAAACGACAGGATTTTCTTTTGGGATACGACAATCTCATTTCCGATCGCCTAATCCTTCTTTACTGCATCCCTCACTCGCACACATTGACGAATTCACATGGAAATTGCGTCGCTATGAAATACTATGTGTTCTAAGACATTTCCTTCTAAATCGAGTAACGTTTCTATGGAAACGACAGGATTTTCTTTAGGGATACGACAATCTCATTTCCGATCCACTTTTCCTTCTTTACTGCATCCCTAACTCCCACTCATTGACGAATTCACACGGAAATTGCGTCGCTATGAAATACTATGTGTTCTAAGACATTTGCTCCTAAATCGAGTAACGTTTCAATGGAAACGACAGTATTTTATTTTGGGATACGACCATCACATTTCCGATCAACTAATTCTTCTTTACTGCAACCCTCACTCCCACACATTGACGAAATCACACGGAAATTGCGTCACTATGAAAAACTATGTGTTCTAAGACATTTCCTTCAAAATCGAGTAACGTTTCTATGGAAACGACAGGATTTTCTTTTGGGATATGACAATCTCATTTCCGAACCACTAATCCTTCTTTACTGCACCCCTCACTCCCACTCATTGACTAATTCACACGGAAATTGCGTCGCTATGAAATACTATGGGTTCAATGACTTCTCCTTCTAAATCGAGTAACGTTTCTATGGAAACGACAGGATTTGCTTTTGGGATACGGCAATCTCATTTGCGATGCACTAATCCTTCTTTACTGCATCCCTCGCTCCCACTCATTGACGAATTCACACGGAAATTGCGTCGCTATTTAATACTATGTGTTCTAAGACATTTCCTTCTAAATCGAGTAACGTTTCTATGGAAACGACAGGATTTTCTTTTGGGATACGACAATCTCATTTCCGATCCACAAATCCTTCTTTACTGCATCCCTAACTCCCACTCATTGACGAATTCACACGGAAATTGCGTCGCTATGAAATACTATGTGTTCTAAGACATTTCCTTCTAAATCGAGTAACGTTTCTATGGATACGACAGGATTTTCTTTTGGGATACGACAATCTCATTTCCGATCCACTAATCCTTCTTTACTGCATCCCTCACTCCCGTTCATGGCCGAATTCACACGGAAATTGCGTCGCTATGAAATACTATGGGTTCTGTGACTTCTCCTTCAAAATCGAGTAACGTTTATATGGAGACCACAGGATTTTCTTTTGGGATACGCCAATCTCATTTCCGATCCACTAATCCTTCTTCACTGCATCCCTCACTCCCACTCATTGACGAATTCACACGGAAATTGCGTCGCTATGAAATACTATTTGTTCTAGGACATTTACTCCTAAATCGAGTAACGTTTCTATGGAAACGACAGGACTTTCTTTTGGGATACGACAATCTCATTTCCGATCCACTAATCCTTCTTTACTGCATCCCTCACTCCCACACAATGACGAATTCACACGAAAATTGCGTCGCTATGAAAAACTATGTGTTCTAAGACATTTCCTTCAAAATCGAGTAACGTTTCTATGGAAACGACAGGATTTTCATTTGGCATGCGACAATCTCATTTCCGATCCACAAATCCTTCTTTACTGCATCCCTCACTCCCACTCATTGACTAATTCACACGGAAATTGCGTCGCTATGAAATACTATGGGTTCAATGACTTCTCCTTCTAAATCGAGTAACGTTTCTATGGAATCGACAGGATTTTCTTTAGGGATACGAGAATCACATTTCCGATCCACTAATCCTTCTTTACTGCATCCCTCACTCCCACACATTGACGAATTCACACGGTAATTGCGTCACTATGAAAAACTATGTGTTCTAAGACATTTCCTTCAAAATCGAGTAACGTTTCTATGGAAACGACAGGATTTTCTTTTGGGATACGACAATCTTATTTCCGATCCACTAATCCTTCTTTACTGCATCCCTCACTCCCACTCATTGACTAATTCACACGGAAATTGCCTCACTATGAAACACTATGTGTTCTAAGACATTTCCTTCAAAATCGAGTAACGTTTCTATGGAAACGACAGGATTTTCTTTTGGGATACGACAATCTCGTTTGCGATCCACTAATCCTTCTTTACTGCATCCCTCACTCCCACTCATTGACGAATTCACACGGAAATTGCGTCGCTATGAAATACTATGTGTTCTAAGACATATACTCCTAAATCGAGTAATGTTTCTATGGAAACGACAGGATTTTCCTTTGGGATACGACAATCACATTTCCGATCCACTAATCCTTCTTTACTGCATCCCTCACTCCCACTCATTGACTAATTCACACGGAAATTGCGTCGCTATGAAATACTATGGGTTCTATGACTTCTCCTTCTAAATCGAGTAACGTTTCTATGGAAACGACAGGATTTTCTTTTGGGATACGACATTCTCATTTCCGATCCACTAATCCTTCTTTACTGCATCCCTCACTCCCACTCATTGACGAATTCACACGGAAATTGCGTCGCTATGAAATACTATGTGCTCTAAGACATTTCCTTCTAAATCGAGTAACGTTTCTATGGAAACGACAGGATTTTCTTTTGGGATACATCAATCACATTTCCGATCCACTAATCCTTCTTTACTGCATCCCTCACTCCCACACAGTGACGAATTCACACGGAAATTGCGTCGCTATGTAATACTATGTGTTCTAAGACATTTCCTTCTAAATCGAGTAACGTTTCTATGGAAACGACAGGATTTTCTTTTCGGATACGACAATCACATTTCCGATCCACTAATCCTTCTTTACTGAATCCCTCACTCCCACACATTGATGAATTCACACGGAAATTGCGTCACTATGAAAAACTATGTGTTGTAAGACATTTCCTTCAAAATCGAGTTACGTTTCTATGGAAACGACAGGATTTTCTTTTGGGATACGAAAATCTCATTTCCGATCCAGTAATCCTTCTTTACTGCATCCCTCACTCCCACTCATTGACGAATTCACACGGAAATTGCGTCGCTATGAAATACTATGGGTTCAATGACTTCTCCTTCTAAATCGAGTAACGTTTCTATGGAAACGACAGGATTTTCTTTTGGGATTCGACAATCTCATTTCCGATCCACTAATCCTTCTTTACTGCATCCCTCACTCCCACTCATTGACGAATTCACACGGAAATTGCGTCGCTACGAAATACTATGAGTTCTAAGACATTTCCTTCTAATTCGAGTGTCGTTTCTATGAAAACGACAAGATTTCCTTTTGGGACACGACTATCTCATTTCCGATCCACTAATCCTTCTTTACTGCATCCCTCACTCCCACTCATTGACGAATGCACACGGAAATTGCGTCGCTATGAAACACTATGTGTTCTAAGACATTACCTCCTAAATCGAGTAACGTTTCCATGGAAACGACAGGATTTTCATTTGGGATACGACAATTTCATTTCCGATCCACTAATCCTTCTTTACTGCATCCCTAACTCCCACTCATTGACGAATTCACACGGAAATTGCGTCGCTATGAAATGATATGGGTTCTATGACTTCTCCTTCTAAATCGAGTAACGTTTCTATGGAAACGACAGGATTTCTTTTGGGATACGACAATCTCATTTCCGATCCACTAATCCTTCTTTACAGCATCCCTCATTTCCACTCATTGACGAATTCACACGGAAATTGCGTCGCTATGAAATACTATGTGTTCTAAGACATTTCCTTCTAAATCGAGTAACGTTTCTATGGAAACGACAGGATTTTCTTTAGGGATACGACAATCTCATTTCCGATCCACTTTTCCTTCTTTACTGCATCCCTAACTCCCACTCATTGACGAATTCACACGGAAATTGCGTCGCTATGAAATACTATGTGTTCTAAGACATTTACTCCTAAATCGAGTAACGTTTCAATGGAAACGACAGTATTTTCTTTTGGGATACGACCATCACATTTCCGATCAACTAATTCTTCTTTACTGCAACCCTCACTCCCACACATTGACGAATTCACACGGAAATTGCGTCACTATGAAAAACTATGTGTTCTAAGACATTTCCTTCAAAATCGAGTAACGTTTCTATGGAAACGACAGGATTTTCTTTTGGGATACGACAATCTCATTTCCGAACCACTAATCCTTCTTTACTGCACCCCTCACTCCCACTCATTGACTAATTCACACGGAAATTGCGTCGCTATGAAATACTATGGGTTCAATGACTTCTCCTTCTAAATCGAGTAACGTTTCTATGGAAACGACAGGATTTGCTTTTGGGATACGGCAATCTCATTTGCGATGCACTAATCCTTCTTTACTGCATCCCTCGCTCCCACTCATTGACGAATTCACACGAAAATTGCGTCGCTATTTAATACTATGTGTTCTAAGACATTTCCTTCTAAATCGAGTAACGTTTCTATGGAAACGACAGGATTTTCTTTTGGGATACGACAATCACATTTCCGATCCACTAATCCTTCTTTACTGCATCCCTAACTCCCACTCATTGACGAATTCACACGGAAATTGCGTCGCTATGAAATACTATGTGTTCTAAGACATTTCCTTCTAAATCGAGTAACGTTTCTATGGATACGACAGGATTTTCTTTTGAAATACGACAATCTCATTTCCGATCCACTAATCCTTCTTTACTGCATCCCTCACTCCCGTTCATTGCCGAATTCACACGGAAATTGCGTCGCTATGAAATACTATGGGTTCTGTGACTTCTCCTTCAAAATCGAGTAACGTTTATATGGAGACCACAGAATTTTCTTTTGGGATACGACAATCTCATTTCCGATCCACTAATCCTTCTTCACTGCATCCCTCACTCCCACTCATTGACGAATTCACACGGAAATTGCGTCGCTATGAAATACTATGGGTTCAATGACTTCTCCTTCTAAATCGAGTAACGTTTCTATGGAAACGACAGGATTTGCTTTTGGGATACGGCAATCTCATTTGCGATGCACTAATCCTTCTTTACTGCATCCCTCGCTCCCACTCATTGACGAATTCACACGAAAATTGCGTCGCTATTTAATACTATGTGTTCTAAGACATTTCCTTCTAAATCGAGTAACGTTTCTATGGAAACGACAGGATTTTCTTTTGGGATACGACAATCACATTTCCGATCCACTAATCCTTCTTTACTGCATCCCTAACTCCCACTCATTGACGAATTCACACGGAAATTGCGTCGCTATGAAATACTATGTGTTCTAAGACATTTCCTTCTAAATCGAGTAACGTTTCTATGGATACGACAGGATTTTCTTTTGGGTTATGACAATCTCATTTCCGATCCACTAATCCTTCTTTACTGCATCCCTCACTCCCGTTCATTGCCGAATTCACACGGAAATTGCGTCGCTATGAAATACTATGGGTTCTGTGACTTCTCCTTCAAAATCGAGTAACGTTTATATGGAGACCACAGAATTTTCTTTTGGGATACGACAATCTCATTTCCGATCCACTAATCCTTCTTCACTGCATCCCTCACTCCCACTCATTGACGAATTCACACGGAAATTGCGTCGCTATGAAATACTATTTGTTCTAGGACATTTACTGCTAAATCGAGTAACGTTTCTATGGAAACGACAGGATTTTCTTTTGGGATACGACAATCTCATTTCCGATCCACTAATCCTTCTTTACTGCATCCCTCACTCCCACACATTGACGAATTCACACGAAAATTGCGTCACTATGAAAAACTATGTGTTCTAAGTCATTTCCTTCAAAATCGAGTAACGTTTCTATGGAAACGACAGGATTTTCATTTGGGATGCGACAATCTCATTTCCGATCCACTAATCCTTCTTTACTGCATCCCTCGCTCCCACTCATTGACTAATTCACACGGAAATTGCGTCGCTATGAAATACTATGGGTTCAATGACTTCTCCTTCTAAATCGAGTAACATTTCTATGGAAACGACAGGATTTTCTTATGGGATACGAGAATCACATTTCCGATCCACTAATCCTTCTTTACTGCATCCCTCACTCCCACACATTGACGAATTCACACGGAAATTGCGTCACTATGATGAACTATGTGTTCTAAGACATTTCCTTCAAAATCGAGTAACGTTTCTATGGAAACGACAGGATTTTCTTTTGGGATACGACAATCTCATATCCGATCCACTAATCCTTCTTTACTGCATCCCTCACTCCCACTCATTGACGAATTCACACGGAAATTGCGTCGCTATGAAATACTATGTGTTCTAAGACATTTACTCCTAAATCGAGTAACGTTTCTATGGAAACGACAGGATTTTCCTTTGGGATACGACAATCACATTTCCGATCCACTAATCCTTCTTTACTGCATCCCTCACTCCCGTTCATTGCCGAATTCACACGGAAATTGCGTCGCTATGAGATACTATGGGTTCTGTGACTTCTCCTTCAAAATCGACTAACGTTTATATGGAGACCACAGAATTTTCTTTTGGGATACGACAATCTCATTTCCGATCCACTAATCCTTCTTCACTGCATCCCTCACTCCCACTCATTGACGAATTCACACGGAAATTGCGTCACTATGGAAAACTATGTGTTCTAAGACATTTCCTTCAAAATCGAGTAACGTTTCTATGGAAACGACAGGATTTTCTTTTGGGATACGAGAATCTTATTTCCGATCCACTAATCCTTCTTTACTGCATCCCTCACTCCCACTCATTGACTAATTCACACGGAAATTGCCTCACTATGAAACACTATGTGTTCTAAGACATTTCCTTCAAAATCGAGTAACGTTTCTATGGAAACGACAGGATTTTCTTTTGGGATACGACAATCTCATTTCCGATCCACTAATCCTTCTTTACTGCATCCCTCACTCCCACTCATTGACGAATTCACACGGAAATAGCGTCGCTATGAAATACTATGTGTTCTAAGACATTTCCTTCTAAATCGAGTAACGTTTCTATGGATACGACAGGATTTTCTTTTGAAATACGACAATCTCATTTCCGATCCACTAATCCTTCTTTACTGCATCCCTCACTCCCACTCATTGACGAATGCACACGGAAATTGCGTCGCTATGAAATACTATGTGTTCTAAGACTTTTTACTTCTAATTCGAGTAACGTTTCTATGGAAACGTCAGGATTTTCTTTTGGGATACGACAATCTCGTTTCCGATCCACTAATCCTTCTTTACTGCATCCCTCACTAGCACTCATTGACGAATTCACACGAAATTGCGTCGCTATGAAATACTATGTGTTCTAAGACATTTACTCCTAAATCGAGTAACGTCTCTATGGAAACGACAGGATTTTCTTTTGGGATTCGACAATCACATTTCCGATCCACTAATCCTTCTTTACTGCATCCCTCACTCCCACACACTGACGAATTCACACGGAAATTGCGTCTCTATGATAAACTATGTGTTCTAAGACATTTCCTTCAAAATCGAGTAACGTTTCTATGGAAACGACAGGATTTTCTTTTGGGATACGACAATCTCATTTCCGATCCACTAATCCTTCTTTACTGCATCCCTCACTCCCACTCATTGACTAATTCACACGGAAATTGCGTCGCTATGAAATATTATGGGTTCAATGGCTTCTCCTTCTAAATCGAGTAACGTTTCTATGGAAACGACAGGATTTTCTTTTGGGATACGACAATTTCATCTGCGATCCACTAATCCTTCTTTACTGCATCCCTCACTCCCACTCATTGACGAATTCACACGGAAATTGCGTCGCTATGAAATACTATGTGTTCTAAGACATTTCCTTCTAAATCGAGTAACGTTTCTATGTAAACGACAGGATTTTCTTTTGGGATACGACAATCACATTTCCGATCCACTAATCCTTCTTTACTGCATCCCTAACTCCCACACATTGACGAATTCACACGGAAATTGCGTCGCTATGAAATACTATGTGTTCTAAGACATTTCCTTCTAAATCGAGTAACGTTTCTATGGATACGACAGGATTTTCTTTTGGGATACGACGATCTCATTTCCGATCCACTAATCCATCCTTACTGCATCCCTCACTCCCACTCATTGACGAATTCACACGGAAATTGCGTCGCTATGAAACACTATGGGTTCTATGACTTCTCCTTCTAAATCGAGTAACGTTTCTATGGAAACGACAGGATTTTCTTTTGGGATACGACAATCTCATTTCCGATCCACTAATCCTTCGTTACTGCATCCCTAATTCCCACACATTGACGAATTCACACGGAAATTGCGTCGCTATGAAATACTATGTGTTCTAAGACATTTCCTTCTAATTCGAGTAACGTTTCTGTGGAAACGACAGGATTTTCTTTTGGGATACGACAATCTCATTTCCGATCCTCTAATCCTTCTTTACTGCATCCCTCACTCCCACTCATTGACGAATTCACACGGAAATTACGTTGCTATGAAATACTATGTGTTCGAAGACATTTACTCCTAAATCGAGTAACGTTTCTATGGAAACGACAGGATTTTCTTTTGGGATACGAGAATCACATTTCCGATCCACTAATCCTTCTTTACTGCATCCCTCACTCCCACACATCGCCGAATTCACACGGAAATTGCGTCACTATGAAAAACTATGTGTTCCAAGACATTTCCTTCAAAATCGAGTAACGTTACTATGGAAACGACAGGATTTTCTTGTGGGATACGACAATCTCATTTCCGATCCACTAATCCTTCTTTACTGCATCCCTCACTCCCACTCATTGACTAATTCACACGGAAATTGCCTCATTATGAAACACTATGGGTTCTATGACTTCTCCTTCTAAATCGAGTAACGTTTCTATGGAAACGACAGGATTTTCTTTTGGGATACGACAATCTCATTTCCGATCCACTAATCCTTCTTTACTGCATCCCTCACTCCCACTCATTGACGAATTCACACGGAAATTGCGTCACTATGAAAAACTATGTGTTCTAAGACATTTCCTTCAAAATCGAGTAACGTTTCTATGGAAACGACAGGATTTTCTTTTGGGATACGACAATCTCATTTGCGATCCACTAATCCTTCTTTACTGCATCCCTCACTCCCACTCATTGACTAATTCACACGGAAATTGCGTCGCTATGAAATACTATGGGTTCAATGACTTCTCCTTCTAAATCGAGTAACGTTTCTATGGAAACGACAGGATTTTCTTTTGGGATACGACAATTTCATTTCCGATCCATTAATCCTTCTTTACTGCATGCCTCACACCCACTCATTGACGAATTCACACGGAAATTGCGTCGCTACGAAATACTATGAGTTCTAAGACATTTCCTTCTAATTCGAGTATCGTTTCTATGGAAACGACAAGATTTCCTTTTGGGATACGACAATCTCATTTCCGATCCACTAATCCTTCCTTACTGCATCCCTCACTCCCACTCATTGACGAATTCACACGGAAATTGCGTCGCTATGAAATACTAAGTGTTCTAAGACATTTCCTCCTAAATCGAGTAACGTTTCTATGGAAATGACAGGATTTTCTTTTGGGATACGACAATTACATTTCCGATCCACTAATCCTTCTTTACTGCATCCCTCACTCCCACACATTGACGAATTCACACGGATATTGCGTCACTATGAAAAACTATGTGTTCTAAGACATTTCCTTCAAAATCGAGTAACGTTTCTATGGAAACGACAGGATTTTCTTTTGGGATACGACAATCTCATTTCCGATCCACTAATCCTTCTTTACTGCATCCCTCACTCCCACTCATTAGCTAATTCACACGGAAATTGCGTCGCTATGAAATACTATGGGTTCAATGACTTCTCCTTCTAAATCGAGTAACGTTTCTATGGAAACGACAGGATTTTCTTTTGGGATACGGCAATCTCATTTGCGATCCACTAATCCTTCTTTACTGCATCCCTCACTCCCACTCATTGACGAATTCACACGGAAATTGCGTCGCTATGAAATACTATGTGTTCTAAGACATTTCCTTCTAAATCGAGTAACGTTTCTATGGAAACGACAGGATTTTCTTTTGGGATACGACAATCACATTTCCTATCCACTAATCCTTCTTTACTGCATCCCTAACTCCCACTCATTGACAAATTCACACGGAAATTGCGTCGCTATGAAATACTATGTGTTCTAAGACATTTACTCCTAAATCGAGTAACGTTTCTATGGAAACGACAGGATTTTCCTTTGGGATACGACAATCACATTTCCGATCCACTAATCCTTCTTTACTGCATCCCTCACTCCCGTTCATTGCCGAATTCACACGGAAATTGCGTCGCTATGAGATACTATGGGTTCTGTGACTTCTCCTTCAAAATCGACTAACGTTTATATGGAGACCACAGAATTTTCTTTTGGGATACGACAATCTCATTTCCGATCCACTAATCCTTCTTCACTGCATCCCTCACTCCCACTCATTGACGAATTCACACGGAAATTGCGTCACTATGGAAAACTATGTGTTCTAAGACATTTCCTTCAAAATCGAGTAACGTTTCTATGGAAACGACAGGATTTTCTTTTGGGATACGAGAATCTTATTTCCGATCCACTAATCCTTCTTTACTGCATCCCTCACTCCCACTCATTGACTAATTCATACGGAAATTGCCTCACTATGAAACACTATGTGTTCTAAGACATTTCCTTCAAAATCGAGTAACGTTTCTATGGAAACGACAGGATTTTCTTTTGGGATACGACAATCTCATTTCCGATCCACTAATCCTTCTTTACTGCATCCCTCACTCCCACTCATTGACGAATTCACACGGAAATAGCGTCGCTATGAAATACTATGTGTTCTAAGACATTTCCTTCTAAATCGAGTAACGTTTCTATGGATACGACAGGATTTTCTTTTGAAATACGACAATCTCATTTCCGATCCACTAATCCTTCTTTACTGCATCCCTCACTCCCACTCATTGACGAATGCACACGGAAATTGCGTCGCTATGAAATACTATGTGTTCTAAGACTTTTTACTTCTAATTCGAGTAACGTTTCTATGGAAACGTCAGGATTTTCTTTTGGGATACGACAATCTCGTTTCCGATCCACTAATCCTTCTTTACTGCATCCCTCACTAGCACTCATTGACGAATTCACACGAAATTGCGTCGCTATGAAATACTATGTGTTCTAAGACATTTACTCCTAAATCGAGTAACGTCTCTATGGAAACGACAGGATTTTCTTTTGGGATTCGACAATCACATTTCCGATCCACTAATCCTTTACTGCATCCCTCACTCCCACACACTGACGAATTCACACGGAAATTGCGTCTCTATGATAAACTATGTGTTCTAAGACATTTCCTTCAAAATCGAGTAACGTTTCTATGGAAACGACAGGATTTTCTTTTGGGATACGACAATCTCATTTCCGATCCACTAATCCTTCTTTACTGCATCCCTCACTCCCACTCATTGACTAATTCACACGGAAATTGCGTCGCTATGAAATATTATGGGTTCAATGGCTTCTCCTTCTAAATCGAGTAACGTTTCTATGGAAACGACAGGATTTTCTTTTGGGATACGACAATTTCATCTGCGATCCACTAATCCTTCTTTACTGCATCCCTCACTCCCACTCATTGACGAATTCACACGGAAATTGCGTCGCTATGAAATACTATGTGTTCTAAGACATTTCCTTCTAAATCGAGTAACGTTTCTATGTAAACGACAGGATTTTCTTTTGGGATACGACAATCACATTTCCGATCCACTAATCCTTCTTTACTGCATCCCTAACTCCCACACATTGACGAATTCACACGGAAATTGCGTCGCTATGAAATACTATGTGTTCTAAGACATTTCCTTCTAAATCGAGTAACGTTTCTATGGATACGACAGGATTTTCTTTTGGGATACGACGATCTCATTTCCGATCCACTAATCCATCCTTACTGCATCCCTCACTCCCACTCATTGACGAATTCACACGGAAATTGCGTCGCTATGAAACACTATGGGTTCTATGACTTCTCCTTCTAAATCGAGTAACGTTTCTATGGAAACGACAGGATTTTCTTTTGGGATACGACAATCTCATTTCCGATCCACTAATCCTTCGTTACTGCATCCCTAATTCCCACACATTGACGAATTCACACGGAAATTGCGTCGCTATGAAATACTATGTGTTCTAAGACATTTCCTTCTAATTCGAGTAACGTTTCTGTGGAAACGACAGGATTTTCTTTTGGGATACGACAATCTCATTTCCGATCCTCTAATCCTTCTTTACTGCATCCCTCACTCCCACTCATTGACGAATTCACACGGAAATTACGTTGCTATGAAATACTATGTGTTCGAAGACATTTACTCCTAAATCGAGTAACGTTTCTATGGAAACGACAGGATTTTCTTTTGGGATACGAGAATCACATTTCCGATCCACTAATCCTTCTTTACTGCATCCCTCACTCCCACACATCGCCGAATTCACACGGAAATTGCGTCACTATGAAAAACTATGTGTTCCAAGACATTTCCTTCAAAATCGAGTAACGTTACTATGGAAACGACAGGATTTTCTTGTGGGATACGACAATCTCATTTCCGATCCACTAATCCTTCTTTACTGCATCCCTCACTCCCACTCATTGACTAATTCACACGGAAATTGCCTCATTATGAAACACTATGGGTTCTATGACTTCTCCTTCTAAATCGAGTAACGTTTCTATGGAAACGACAGGATTTTCTTTTGGGATACGACAATCTCATTTCCGATCCACTAATCCTTCTTTACTGCATCCCTCACTCCCACTCATTGACGAATTCACACGGAAATTGCGTCACTATGAAAAACTATGTGTTCTAAGACATTTCCTTCAAAATCGAGTAACGTTTCTATGGAAACGACAGGATTTTCTTTTGGGATACGACAATCTCATTTGCGATCCACTAATCCTTCTTTACTGCATCCCTCACTCCCACTCATTGACTAATTCACACGGAAATTGCGTCGCTATGAAATACTATGGGTTCAATGACTTCTCCTTCTAAATCGAGTAACGTTTCTATGGAAACGACAGGATTTTCTTTTGGGATACGACAATTTCATTTCCGATCCATTAATCCTTCTTTACTGCATGCCTCACACCCACTCATTGACGAATTCACACGGAAATTGCGTCGCTACGAAATACTATGAGTTCTAAGACATTTCCTTCTAATTCGAGTATCGTTTCTATGGAAACGACAAGATTTCCTTTTGGGATACGACAATCTCATTTCCGATCCACTAATCCTTCCTTACTGCATCCCTCACTCCCACTCATTGACGAATTCACACGGAAATTGCGTCGCTATGAAATACTAAGTGTTCTAAGACATTTCCTCCTAAATCGAGTAACGTTTCTATGGAAATGACAGGATTTTCTTTTGGGATACGACAATTACATTTCCGATCCACTAATCCTTCTTTACTGCATCCCTCACTCCCACACATTGACGAATTCACACGGATATTGCGTCACTATGAAAAACTATGTGTTCTAAGACATTTCCTTCAAAATCGAGTAACGTTTCTATGGAAACGACAGGATTTTCTTTTGGGATACGACAATCTCATTTCCGATCCACTAATCCTTCTTTACTGCATCCCTCACTCCCACTCATTAGCTAATTCACACGGAAATTGCGTCGCTATGAAATACTATGGGTTCAATGACTTCTCCTTCTAAATCGAGTAACGTTTCTATGGAAACGACAGGATTTTCTTTTGGGATACGGCAATCTCATTTGCGATCCACTAATCCTTCTTTACTGCATCCCTCACTCCCACTCATTGACGAATTCACACGGAAATTGCGTCGCTATGAAATACTATGTGTTCTAAGACATTTCCTTCTAAATCGAGTAACGTTTCTATGGAAACGACAGGATTTTCTTTTGGGATACGACAATCACATTTCCTATCCACTAATCCTTCTTTACTGCATCCCTAACTCCCACTCATTGACAAATTCACACGGAAATTGCGTCGCTATGAAATACTATGTGTTCTAAGACATTTCCTTCTAAATCGTGTAACGTTTCTATGGATACAACAGGATTTTCTTTTGGGATACGACAATCTCATTTCCGATCCACTAATCCTTCTTTACTGCATCCCTCACTCCCACTCATTGACGAATTCACACGGAAATTGCGTCGCTATGAAATACTATGGGTTCTATGACTTCTCCTTCAAAATCGAGTAACGTTTCTATGGAAACCACAGGATTTTCTTTTGGGATACGGCAATCTCATTTCCGATCCACTAATCCTACTTCACTGCATCCCTCACTCCCACTCATTGACGAATTCACACGGAAATTGCGTCGCTATGAAATACTATGTGTTCTAAGACATTTACTCCTAAATCATGTAACATTTCTATGGAAACGACAGGATTTTCTTTTGGGATACGACAATCACATTTCCGATCAACTAATCCTTCTTTACTGCATCCCTCACTCCCACACATTGACGAATTCACACGGAAATTGCGTCACTATGAAAAACTATGTGTTCTAAGACATTTCCTTCAAAATCGAGTAACGTTTCTATGGAAACGACAGGATTTTCTTTTGGGATACGACAATCTCATTTCCGATCCACTAATCCTTCTTTACTGCATCCCTCACTCCCACTCATTGACGAATTCACACGGAAATTGCGTCGCTACGAAATACTATGAGTTCTAAGACATTTCCTTCTAATTCGAGTATCGTTTCTATGGAAACGACAAGATTTCCTTTTGGGATACGACAATCTCATTTCCGATCCACTAATCCTTCCTTACTGCATCCCTCACTCCCACTCATTGACGAATTCACACGGAAATTGCGTCGCTATGAAATACTAAGTGTTCTAAGACATTTCCTCCTAAATCGAGTAACGTTTCTATGGAAACGACAGGATTTTCTTTTGGGATACGACAATTACATTTCCGATCCACTAATCCTTCTTTACTGCATCCCTCACTCCCACACATTGACGAATTCACACGGAAATTGCGTCACTATGAAAAACTATGTGTTCTAAGACATTTCCTTCAAAATCGAGTAACGTTTCTATGGAAACGACAGGATTTTCTTTTGGGATACGACAATCTCATTTCCGATCCACTAATCCTTCTTTACTGCATCCCTCACTCCCACTCATTAACTAATTCACACGGAAATTGCGTCGCTATGAAATACTATGGGTTCAATGACTTCTCCTTCTAAATCGAGTAACGTTTCTATGGAAACGACAGGATTTTCTTTTGGGATACCGCAATCTCATTTGCGATCCACTAATCCTTCTTTACTGCATCCCTCACTCCCACTCATTGACGAATTCACACGGAAATTGCGTCGCTATGAAATACTATGTGTTCTAAGACATTTCCTTCTAAATCGAGTAACGTTTCTATGGAAACGACAGGATTTTCTTTTGGGATACGACAATCACATTTCCTATCCACTAATCCTTCTTTACTGCATCCCTAACTCCCACTCATTGACAAATTCACACGTAAATTGCGTCGCTATGAAATACTATGTGTTCTAAGACATTTCCTTCTAAATCGTGTAACGTTTCTATGGATACAAAAGGATTTTCTTTTGGGATACTACAATCTCATTTCCGATCCACTAATCCTTCTTTACTGCATCCCTCACTCCCACTCATTGACGAATTCACACGGAAATTGCGTCGCTATGAAATACTATGGGTTGTATGACTTCTCCTTCAAAATCGAGTAACGTTTCTATGGAAACGACAGGATTTTCTTTTGGGATACGACAATCACATTTCTGATCCACTAATCCTTCTTTACTGCATCCCTAACTCCCACTCATTGACAAATTCACACGGAAATTGCGTCGCTATGAAATACTATGTGTTCTAAGACATTTCCTTCTAAATCGTGTAACGTTTCTATGGATACAACAGGATTTTCTTTTGGGATACGACAATCTCATTTCCGATCCACTAATCCTTCTTTACTGCATCCCTCACTCCCACTCATTGACGAATTCACACGGAAATTGCGTCGCTATGAAATACTATGGGTTCTATGACTTCTCCTTCAAAATCGAGTAACGTTTCTATGGAAACCACAGGATTTTCTTTTGGGATACGGCAATCTCATTTCCGATCCACTAATCCTACTTCACTGCATCCCTCACTCCCACTCATTGACGAATTCACACGGAAATTGCGTCGCTATGAAATACTATGTGTTCTAAGACATTTACTCCTAAATCATGTAACATTTCTATGGAAACGACAGGATTTTCTTTTGGGATACGACAATCACATTTCCGATCAACTAATCCTTCTTTACTGCATCCCTCACTCCCACACATTGACGAATTCACACGGAAATTGCGTCACTATGAAAAACTATGTGTTCTAAGACATTTCCTTCAAAATCGAGTAACGTTTCTATGGAAACGACAGGATTTTCTTTTGGGATACGACAATCTCATTTCCGATCCACTAATCCTTCTTTACTGCATCCCTCACTCCCACACATTGACGAATTCACACGGAAATTGCGTCACTATGAAAAACTATGTGTTCTAAGACATTTCCTTCTAAATCGAGTAACGTTTCTATGGAAACGACAAGATTTTCTTTTGGGATACGACAATCTCATTTCCGTTCCACTAATCCTTCTTTACTGCATCCCTAACTCCCACTCATTGACAAATTCACACGGAAATTGCGTCGCTATGAAATACTATGTGTTCTAAGACATTTCCTTCTAAATCGTGTAACGTTTCTATGGATACAACAGGATTTTCTTTTGGGATACTACAATCTCATTTCCGATCCACTAATCCTTCTTTACTGCATCCCTCACTCACACTCATTGACGAATTCACACGGAAATTGCGTCGCTATGAAATACTATGGGTTCTATGACTTCTCCTTCAAAATCGAGTAACGTTTCTATGGAAACCACAGGATTTTCTTTTGGGATACGACAATCTCATTTCCGATCCTTTAATCCTACTTCACTGCATCCCTCACTCCCACTCATTGACGAATTCACACGGAAATTGCGTCGCTATGAAATACTATGTGTTCTAAGACATTTACTCCAAAATCATGTAACATTTGTATGGAAACGACAGGATTTTCTTTTGGGATACGACAATCACATTTCCGATCAACTAATCCTTCTTTACTGCATCCCTCACTCCCACACATTGACGAATTCACACGGAAATTGCGTCACCATGAAAAACTATGTGTTCTAAGACATTTCCTTCAAAATCGAGTAACGTTTCTATGGAAACGACAGGATTTTCATTTGGGATACGACAATCTCGTTTCCGATCCGCTAATCCTTCTTTACTGCATCCCTCACTCCCACTCATTGCCTAATTCACACGGAAATTGCCTCGCTATGAAAGACTATGTGTTCTATGACTTCTCCTTCTAGATCGAGTAACGTTTCTATGGAAACGACAGGATTTTCTTTTGGGATACGACAATCTCATTTCCGATCCACTAATCCTTCTTTACTGCATCCCTCACTCCCACTCATTGACTAATTCACACGGAAATTGCGTCGCTATGAAATATTATGGGTTCAATGGCTTCTCCTTCTAAATCGAGTAACGTTTCTATGGAAACGACAGGATTTTCTTTTGGGATACGACAATTTCATCTGCGATCCACTAATCCTTCTTTACTGCATCCCTCACTCCCACTCATTGACGAATTAACACGGAAATTGCGTCGCTATGAAATACTATGTGTTCTAAGACATTTCCTTCTAAATCGAGTAACGTTTCTATGTAAACGACAGGATTTTCTTTTGGGATACGACAATCACATTTCCGATCCACTAATCCTTCTTTACTGCATCCCTAACTCCCACTCATTGACGAATTCACACGGAAATTGCGTCGCTATGAAATACTATGTGTTCTAAGACATTTCCTTCTAAATCGAGTAACGTTTCTATGGATACGACAGGATTTTCTTTTGGGATACGACGATCTCATTTCCGATCCACTAATCCATCCTTACTGCATCCCTCACTCCCACTCATTGACGAATTCACACGGAAATTGCGTCGCTATGAAACACTATGGGTTCTATGACTTCTCCTTCTAAATCGAGTAACGTTTCTATGGAAACGACAGGATTTTCTTTTGGGATACGACAATCTCATTTCCGATCCACTAATCCTTCGTTACTGCATCCCTAATTCCCACACATTGACGAATTCACACGGAAATTGCGTCGCTATGAAATACTATGTGTTCTAAGACATTTCCTTCTAATTCGAGTAACGTTTCTGTGGAAACGACAGGATTTTCTTTTGGGATACGACAATCTCATTTCCGATCCTCTAATCCTTCTTTACTGCATCCCTCACTCCCACTCATTGACGAATTCACACGGAAATTACGTTGCTATGAAATACTATGTGTTCGAAGACATTTACTCCTAAATCGAGTAACGTTTCTATGGAAACGACAGGATTTTCTTTTGGGATACGAGAATCACATTTCCGATCCACTAATCCTTCTTTACTGCATCCCTCACTCCCACACATCGCCGAATTCACACGGAAATTGCGTCACTATGAAAAACTATGTGTTCCAAGACATTTCCTTCAAAATCGAGTAACGTTACTATGGAAACGACAGGATTTTCTTGTGGGATACGACAATCTCATTTCCGATCCACTAATCCTTCTTTACTGCATCCCTCACTCCCACTCATTGACTAATTCACACGGAAATTGCCTCATTATGAAACACTATGGGTTCTATGACTTCTCCTTCTAAATCGAGTAACGTTTCTATGGAAACGACAGGATTTTCTTTTGGGATACGACAATCTCATTTCCGATCCACTAATCCTTCTTTACTGCATCCCTCACTCCCACTCATTGACGAATTCACACGGAAATTGCGTCACTATGAAAAACTATGTGTTCTAAGACATTTCCTTCAAAATCGAGTAACGTTTCTATGGAAACGACAGGATTTTCTTTTGGGATACGACAATCTCATTTGCGATCCACTAATCCTTCTTTACTGCATCCCTCACACCCACTCATTGACTAATTCACACGGAAATTGCGTCGCTATGAAATACTATGGGTTCAATGACTTCTCCTTCTAAATCGAGTAACGTTTCTATGGAAACGACAGGATTTTCTTTTGGGATACGACAATTTCATTTCCGATCCATTAATCCTTCTTTACTGCATGCCTCACACCCACTCATTGACGAATTCACACGGAAATTGCGTCGCTACGAAATACTATGAGTTCTAAGACATTTCCTTCTAATTCGAGTATCGTTTCTATGGAAACGACAAGATTTCCTTTTGGGATACGACAATCTCATTTCCGATCCACTAATCCTTCCTTACTGCATCCCTCACTCCCACTCATTGACGAATTCACACGGAAATTGCGTCGCTATGAAATACTAAGTGTTCTAAGACATTTCCTTCTAAATCGAGTAACGTTTCTATGGAAACGACAAGATTTTCTTTTGGGATACGACAATCTCATTTCCGATCCACTAATCCTTCTTTACTGCATCCCTAACTCCCACTCATTGACAAATTCACACGGAAATTGCGTCGCTATGAAATACTATGTGTTCTAAGACATTTCCTTCTAAATCGTGTAACGTTTCTATGGATACAACAGGATTTTCTTTTGGGATACTACAATCTCATTTCCGATCCACTAATCCTTCTTTACTGCATCCCTCACTCACACTCATTGACGAATTCACACGGAAATTGCGTCGCTATGAAATACTATGGGTTCTATGACTTCTCCTTCAAAATCGAGTAACGTTTCTATGGAAACCACAGGATTTTCTTTTGGGATACGACAATCTCATTTCCGATCCACTAATCCTACTTCACTGCATCCCTCACTCCCACTCATTGACGAATTCACACGGAAATTGCGTCGCTATGAAATACTATGTGTTCTAAGACATTTACTCCTAAATCATGTAACATTTGTATGGAAACGACAGGATTTTCTTTTGGGATACGACAATCACATTTCCGATCAACTAATCCTTCTTTACTGCATCCCTCACTCCCACACATTGACGAATTCACACGGAAATTGCGTCACCATGAAAAACTATGTGTTCTAAGACATTTCCTTCAAAATCGAGTAACGTTTCTATGGAAACGACAGGATTTTCATTTGGGATACGACAATCTCGTTTCCGATCCGCTAATCCTTCTTTACTGCATCCCTCACTCCCACTCATTGCCTAATTCACACGGAAATTGCCTCGCTATGAAAGACTATGTGTTCTGTGACTTCTCCTTCTAGATCGAGTAACGTTTCTATGGAAACGACAGGATTTTCTTTTGGGATACGACAATCTCATTTCCGATCCACTAATCCTTCTTTACTGCATCCCTCACTCCCACTCATTGACGAATGCACACGGAAATTGCGTCGCTATGAAATACTATGTGTTCTAAGACTTTTTACTTCTAATTCGAGTAACGTTTCTATGGAAACGTCAGGATTTTCTTTTGGGATACGACAATCTCGTTTCCGATCCACTAATCCTTCTTTACTGCATCCCTCACTAGCACTCATTGACGAATTCACACGAAATTGCGTCGCTATGAAATACTATGTGTTCTAAGACATTTACTCCTAAATCGAGTAACGTCTCTATGGAAACGACAGGATTTTCTTTTGGGATTCGACAATCACATTTCCGATCCACTAATCCTTCTTTACTGCATCCCTCACTCCCACACACTGACGAATTCACACGGAAATTGCGTCTCTATGATAAACTATGTGTTCTAAGACATTTCCTTCAAAATCGAGTAACGTTTCTATGGAAACGACAGGATTTTCTTTTGGGATACGACAATCTCATTTCCGATCCACTAATCCTTCTTTACTGCATCCCTCACTCCCACTCATTGACTAATTCACACGGAAATTGCGTCGCTATGAAATATTATGGGTTCAATGGCTTCTCCTTCTAAATCGAGTAACGTTTCTATGGAAACGACAGGATTTTCTTTTGGGATACGACAATTTCATCTGCGATCCACTAATCCTTCTTTACTGCATCCCTCACTCCCACTCATTGACGAATTCACACGGAAATTGCGTCGCTATGAAATACTATGTGTTCTAAGACATTTCCTTCTAAATCGAGTAACGTTTCTATGTAAACGACAGGATTTTCTTTTGGGATACGACAATCACATTTCCGATCCACTAATCCTTCTTTACTGCATCCCTAACTCCCACTCATTGACGAATTCACACGGAAATTGCGTCGCTATGAAATACTATGTGTTCTAAGACATTTCCTTCTAAATCGAGTAACGTTTCTATGGATACGACAGGATTTTCTTTTGGGATACGACGATCTCATTTCCGATCCACTAATCCATCCTTACTGCATCCCTCACTCCCACTCATTGACGAATTCACACGGAAATTGCGTCGCTATGAAACACTATGGGTTCTATGACTTCTCCTTCTAAATCGAGTAACGTTTCTATGGAAACGACAGGATTTTCTTTTGGGATACGACAATCTCATTTCCGATCCACTAATCCTTCGTTACTGCATCCCTAATTCCCACACATTGACGAATTCACACGGAAATTGCGTCGCTATGAAATACTATGTGTTCTAAGACATTTCCTTCTAATTCGAGTAACGTTTCTGTGGAAACGACAGGATTTTCTTTTGGGATACGACAATCTCATTTCCGATCCTCTAATCCTTCTTTACTGCATCCCTCACTCCCACTCATTGACGAATTCACACGGAAATTACGTTGCTATGAAATACTATGTGTTCGAAGACATTTACTCCTAAATCGAGTAACGTTTCTATGGAAACGACAGGATTTTCTTTTGGGATACGAGAATCACATTTCCGATCCACTAATCCTTCTTTACTGCATCCCTCACTCCCACACATCGCCGAATTCACACGGAAATTGCGTCACTATGAAAAACTATGTGTTCCAAGACATTTCCTTCAAAATCGAGTAACGTTACTATGGAAACGACAGGATTTTCTTGTGGGATACGACAATCTCATTTCCGATCCACTAATCCTTCTTTACTGCATCCCTCACTCCCACTCATTGACTAATTCACACGGAAATTGCCTCATTATGAAACACTATGGGTTCTATGACTTCTCCTTCTAAATCGAGTAACGTTTCTATGGAAACGACAGGATTTTCTTTTGGGATACGACAATCTCATTTCCGATCCACTAATCCTTCTTTACTGCATCCCTCACTCCCACTCATTGACGAATTTACACGGAAATTGCGTCACTATGAAAAACTATGTGTTCTAAGACATTTCCTTCAAAATCGAGTAACGTTTCTATGGAAACGACAGGATTTTCTTTTGGGATACGACAATCTCATTTGCGATCCACTAATCCTTCTTTACTGCATCCCTCACACCCACTCATTGACTAATTCACACGGAAATTGCGTCGCTATGAAATACTATGGGTTCAATGACTTCTCCTTCTAAATCGAGTAACGTTTCTATGGAAACGACAGGATTTTCTTTTGGGATACGACAATTTCATTTCCGATCCATTAATCCTTCTTTACTGCATGCCTCACACCCACTCATTGACGAATTCACACGGAAATTGCGTCGCTACGAAATACTATGAGTTCTAAGACATTTCCTTCTAATTCGAGTATCGTTTCTATGGAAACGACAAGATTTCCTTTTGGGATACGACAATCTCATTTCCGATCCACTAATCCTTCCTTACTGCATCCCTCACTCCCACTCATTGACGAATTCACACGGAAATTGCGTCGCTATGAAATACTAAGTGTTCTAAGACATTTCCTCCTAAATCGAGTAACGTTTCTATGGAAACGACAGGATTTTCTTTTGGGATACGACAATTACATTTCCGATCCACTAATCCTTCTTTACTGCATCCCTCACTCCCACACATTGACGAATTCACACGGAAATTGCGTCACTATGAAAAACTATGTGTTCTAAGACATTTCCTTCAAAATCGAGTAACGTTTCTATGGAAACGACAGGATTTTCTTTTGGGATACGACAATCTCATTTCCGATCCACTAATCCTTCTTTACTGCATCCCTCACTCCCACTCATTAACTAATTCACACGGAAATTGCGTCGCTATGAAATACTATGGGTTCAATGACTTCTCCTTCTAAATCGAGTAACGTTTCTATGGAAACGACAGGATTTTCTTTTGGGATACGGCAATCTCATTTGCGATCCACTAATCCTTCTTTACTGCATCCCTCACTCCCACTCATTGACGAATTCACACGGAAATTGCGTCGCTATGAAATACTATGTGTTCTAAGACATTTCCTTCTAAATCGAGTAACGTTTCTATGGAAACGACAGGATTTTCTTTTGGGATACGACAATCACATTTCCTATCCACTAATCCTTCTTTACTGCATCCCTAACTCCCACTCATTGACAAATTCACACGGAAATTGCGTCGCTATGAAATACTATGTGTTCTAAGACATTTCCTTCTAAATCGTGTAACGTTTCTATGGATACAAAAGGATTTTCTTTTGGGATACTACAATCTCATTTCCGATCCACTAATCCTTCTTTACTGCATCCCTCACTCCCACTCATTGACGAATTCACACGGAAATTGCGTCGCTATGAAATACTATGGGTTCTATGACTTCTCCTTCAAAATCGAGTAACGTTTCTATGGAAACGACAGGATTTTCTTTTGGGATACGACAATCACATTTCTGATCCACTAATCCTTCTTTACTGCATCCCTAACTCCCACTCATTGACAAATTCACACGGAAATTGCGTCGCTATGAAATACTATGTGTTCTAAGACATTTCCTTCTAAATCGTGTAACGTTTCTATGGATACAACAGGATTTTCTTTTGGGATACGACAATCTCATTTCCGATCCACTAATCCTTCTTTACTGCATCCCTCACTCCCACTCATTGACGAATTCACACGGAAATTGCGTCGCTATGAAATACTATGGGTTCTATGACTTCTCCTTCAAAATCGAGTAACGTTTCTATGGAAATCACAGGATTTTCTTTTGGGATACGGCAATCTCATTTCCGATCCACTAATCCTACTTCACTGCATCCCTCACTCCCACTCATTGACGAATTCACACGGACATTGCGTCGCTATGAAATACTATGTGTTCTAAGACATTTACTCCTAAATCATGTAACATTTCTATGGAAACGACAGGATTTTCTTTTGGGATACGACAATCACATTTCCGATCAACTAATCCTTCTTTACTGCATCCCTCACTCCCACACATTGACGAATTCACACGGAAATTGCGTCACTATGAAAAACTATGTGTTCTAAGACATTTCCTTCAAAATCGAGTAACGTTTCTATGGAAACGACAGGATTTTCTTTTGGGATACGACAATCTCATTTCCGATCCACTAATCCTTCTTTACTGCATCCCTCACTCCCACTCATTGACGAATTCACACGGAAATTGCGTCGCTACGAAATACTATGAGTTCTAAGACATTTCCTTCTAATTCGAGTATCGTTTCTATGGAAACGACAAGATTTCCTTTTGGGATACGACAATCTCATTTCCGATCCACTAATCCTTCCTTACTGCATCCCTCACTCCCACTCATTGACGAATTCACACGGAAATTGCGTCGCTATGAAATACTAAGTGTTCTAAGACATTTCCTCCTAAATCGAGTAACGTTTCTATGGAAACGACAGGATTTTCTTTTGGGATACGACAATTACATTTCCGATCCACTAATCCTTCTTTACTGCATCCCTCACTCCCACACATTGACGAATTCACACGGAAATTGCGTCACTATGAAAAATTATGTGTTCTAAGACATTTCCTTCAAAATCGAGTAACGTTTCTATGGAAACGACAGGATTTTCTTTTGGGATACGACAATCTCATCTCCGATCCACTAATCCTTCTTTACTGCATCCCTCACTCCCACTCATTAACTAATTCACACGGAAATTGCGTCGCTATGAAATACTATGGGTTCAACGACTTCTCCTTCTAAATCGAGTAACGTTTCTATGGAAACGACAGGATTTTCTTTTGGGATACGGCAATCTCATTTGCGATCCACTAATCCTTCTTTACTGCATCCCTCACTCCCACTCATTGACGAATTCACACGGAAATTGCGTCGCTATGAAATACTATGTGTTCTAAGACATTTCCTTCTAAATCGAGTAACGTTTCTATGGAAACGACAGGATTTTCTTTTGGGATACGACAATCACATTTCCTATCCACTAATCCTTCTTTACTGCATCCCTAACTCCCACTCATTGACAAATTCACACGGAAATTGCGTCGCTATGAAATACTATGTGTTCTAAGACATTTCCTTCTAAATCGTGTAACGTTTCTATGGATACAAAAGGATTTTCTTTTGGGATACTACAATCTCATTTCCGATCCACTAATCCTTCTTTACTGCATCCCTCACGCCCACTCATTGACGAATTCACACGGAAATTGCGACGCTATGAAATACTATGGGTTCTATGACTTCTCCTTCAAAATCGAGTAACGTTTCTATGGAAACGACAGGATTTTCTTTTGGGATACGACAATCACATTTCTGATCCACTAATCCTTCTTTACTGCATCCCTAACTCCCACTCATTGACAAATTCACACGGAAATTGCGTCGCTATGAAATACTATGTGTTCTAAGACATTTCCTTCTAAATCGTGTAACGTTTCTATGGATACAACAGGATTTTCTTTTGGGATACGACAATCTCATTTCCGATCCACTAATCCTTCTTTACTGCATCCCTCACTCCCACTCATTGACGAATTCACACGGAAATTGCGTCGCTATGAAATACTATGGGTTCTATGACTTCTCCTTCAAAATCGAGTAACGTTTCTATGGAAACCACAGGATTTTCTTTTGGGATACGGCAATCTCATTTCCGATCCACTAATCCTACTTCACTGCATCCCTCACTCCCACTCATTGACGAATTCACACGGAAATTGCGTCGCTATGAAATACTATGTGTTCTAAGACATTTACTCCTAAATCATGTAACATTTCTATGGAAACGACAGGATTTTCTTTTGGGATACGACAATCACATTTCCGATCAACTAATCCTTCTTTACTGCATCCCTCACTCCCACACATTGACGAATTCACACGGAAATTGCGTCACTATGAAAAACTATGTGTTCTAAGACATTTCCCACAAAATCGAGTAACGTTTCTATGGAAACGACAGGATTTTCTTTTGGGATACGACAATCTCATTTCCGATCCACTAATCCTTCTTTACTGCATCCCTCACTCCCACTCATTGACGAATTCACACGAAATTGCGTCGCTATGAAATACTATGTGTTCTAAGACATTTCCTCCTAAATCGAGTAACGTCTCTATGGAAACGACAGGATTTTCTTTTGGGATTCGACAATCACATTTCCGATCCACTAATCCTTCTTTACTGCATCCCTCACTCCCACACATTGACGAATTCACACGGAAATTGCGTCACTATGAAAAACTATGTGTTCTAAGACATTTCCTTCAAAATCGAGTAACGTTTCTATGGAAACGACAGGATTTTCTTTTGGGATACGACAATCTCATTTCCGATCCACTAATCCTTCTTTACTGCATCCCTCACTCCCACTCATTGACTAATTCACACGGAAATTGCGTCGCTATGAAATACTATGGGTTCAATGGCTTCTCCTTCTAAATCGAGTAACGTTTCTATGGAAACGACAGGATTTTCTTTTGGGATACGACAATTTCATCTGCGATCCACTAATCCTTCTTTACTTCATCCCTCACTCCCACTCATTGACGAATTCACACGGAAATTCCGTCGCTATGAAATACTATGTGTTCTAAGACATTTCATTCTAAATCGAGTAACGTTTCTATGTAAACGACAGGATTTTCTTTTGGGATACGACAATCACATTTCCGATCCACTAATCCTTCTTTACTGCATCCCTAACTCCCACTCATTGACGAATTCACACGGAAATTGCGTCGCTATGAAATACTATGTGTTCTAAAACATTTCCTTCTAAATCGAGTAACGTTTCTATGGATACGACAGGATTTTCTTTTGGGATACGACGATCTCATTTCCGATCCACTAATCCATCCTTACTGCATCCCTCACTCCCACTCATTGACGAATTCACACGGAAATTGCGTCGCTATGAAATACTATGGGTTCTATGACTTCTCCTTCTAAATCGAGTAACGTTTCTATGGTAACGACAGGATTTTCTTTTGGGATACGACAATCTCATTTCCGATCCACTAATCCTTCCTTACTGCATCCCTAATTCCCACACATTGAC